>NC_142931.1:48180975-48215975 GCF_046866305.1 Octopus bimaculoides | reverse complement strand
TTAGCACAAGGCTCGCATAATTTCATGAACTGGTATATCTCTCTCTATTCGAAATTTAAGTGTATAAATATCTTGGACATGTTGTTCCCTACAAACTTCTAAGAGAAACGTTATTCTTGTTTATAAACCTCCTCTGCTGTAATGACTCTGCAAGTTAATGGGTAGATTTAGGGGGTAAATCATGTTTTTAAGTCACAATGATACTGTTTTCAGACCTGTGTTCACAACAGCTGCTATAATGACCTTTGTCATGTCATTAAAAGCAACAGCAAAAACGAAACGCCTACATTTATTCCCTCCCTGCTAGAAATTGCAACAGGTCATTTTCAAATAATATCCTGTCGTCTTTAGAAAAGAAAAAAATAACAGGAGAGAGGGAGAGAAGAAAACTTGTGAATTTCATGATAATATACGAGGAGTTGCTAAAAGGTTCCTGGCTTTGGGTAAAAATAAATGCAGGAGGATCAGTTAATCATGATTTTATGCAACATATTCCTCTCTCAGATTCACACACATACTGAATGAAGCGGTCCTTCAGTTTTTTAAGCCCCGTAAAAGAACTCGCCAGAATTTTCTCAATACCCTTAAAGCCTGGAACTTTTCAGCACCATTTTGCAGTTCTTGATATATTAAACCTTAAAGATTGATTCTACAATTTGAAGGCCTCTGTTTAAAGCATTGCAGTTATCTGTCAATAGCTATTCTTATACCTTGCCTTCTACATATCTGAGCTGCGCATTAATAATACATTACGAAAAATGGGGATGGAGAAGATAGGGGTAAGATGTTCATATGGAATTTTAAAGAAGATATACAGATAAATCCATAGTTCATATCGCCGATTTAAGGAAAATATTTCGCGATTATAGCACCAAAATTGCACTGATCCCCGGTTGGCTTTGTTTCGTAGTGGCTACTTTTGGACAAGCAAACCCATAAAAGAAAGATTTTATATGCCAAGAGTTACACAGTTCAGGAGTGTAACCCATTGGTCAAATTAAATGTTCCAGTATTTCATTCCTCAGTGATTTACAAAAAACATCTGGATATTCCATTAAAGAAAAGGTTGTTAATGAAGTCTTGAAGAAGTGTGACATAAGTAATGATCTAGTTAGCACAGAAGATGAACCAACTCTACGAAGTAGATTCTGAGAGTTGCAAAGATTTCCCAGAAGTAAATTAGAAAGCTTATGCCTTTCTTTAAATTAAACATTTAAAACCAGTTTTTTTTTCTTTTCTGTACTTGTTTCCCATTCAATAATATAAATACATAGTGACGTTGGTAATTTTAAGAGTGGTTGAAAGAACTGTACGTCTAGCGTGTAATATTTTATTTATCGACGCTTAAACGTGGATACTTTGTTAGAACAAGCAATACTGCGGTAGTTGCCATGAGAGTTTTTTTTCATGATAAGTTTGTTCCAACAGAACATCCACGTTTAAGTGAGGATGAAAGTTACCTCTCGGCAATAATACTGTTTCTGTTGCTTATAAACGTTTTGTAATATTTTACATTTTAATCTTTGCAAGAAACTTCCTTTTCAAATTAAAAATATGCCATACAAGTACTTCCGTATTATAATTCATGTCGTGATATACGCCACACGCGCGCACACACGCACCACCCCCACACACAATATGCAAGCTAACATTGTATAGTAAGTCAAAATTTCTTCGATCACTTGAAATCAAATTCGCAATGGAAACAAAAACCATTGACTGTAAAATTGTTCTCCAATTAAGATAAGGAAAAGAACTACGAGTTTTAAATTTAAATATTGGTTTCAAATTTTGGCACAAAGCCAGCAATTTGGGAGTGGTGGGTAAGTGGATTACATTGACCTTAGTACTCAACTGGTACTTCTTTTTTTATCGATGCTACAAGGATGAAAGGCAAAGTCGACCTCGGCGGAATTAGAGAATTTATGAAATATTAAATGACAACATGCAGTGAAAAGGGACCATATACTCTAAAATGTTTCTAAGATCTGATAAATATGCGTTAAACTATACTGCACTCCAGAATTGGAATAAGACCAAAATCTACCCTAAGTTGTGACGTACCTGTTAATTCTCACTCACTTCTCACTGCACATCTCCATTTCACAGAACGCTTGTTGAAAGTGGCTCAGGAACACTAATGACTTCCTTTCAACACTAGTTTAATTTTAAA
The DNA here is from genome assembly GCF_046866305.1 of Octopus bimaculoides. Classification (NCBI taxonomy): domain Eukaryota; kingdom Metazoa; phylum Mollusca; class Cephalopoda; order Octopoda; family Octopodidae; genus Octopus; species Octopus bimaculoides. Next base: position 48,213,802 of record NC_142931.1, on the reverse strand, counting down.
GGATTAAACATTCCGTTCGGCTCTCTACATTTTTTGTACACTGCACGCACACACACACATATATATATTTCAGAGATGTACTTCCATAGCAAATGACTTGATCTAAGATCGTGTGCTGAAACAAAAAGAATTGCAGCGTGGAAGATGTTTATAAGCCATTTAAAAACACACACATAAAAAAAAAACCGTTAGATTCACTTCAACATTTAAATTTAATTTGTGTCAAAATATTTTCGTCGTTTTGAAACCGCGACCTCTTCTCTGACAAAATTTTGTCAGTGAACAGGTAGCGGTTTCAAAGCGACGATAATATTTTGATATAAATTAAATTTAAATGCTGAAGTGAATCTAACAAGTTTTTGTGTATTCTTAAATGGCCTATAAACATCTTCTACGCTGCAATTCTCTCTCTCTCTCTCATATATATATATATATATATATATATATATATATATATATATATATATATATACATATATATATATATATATAGAGAGAGAAAGACGGTACCTTGGAGAAATTTTCCAATGTCATTTATACATACATTGATTACACACACACACAATCAACTGCAAATTTATGCAAATACACAAGTGCATATATGTGCATATGTGCAAACGTCATTACACACACGGTCATGCATATCACTGTACATTCGCAAACAGTTAAAAACAAGTATCTTTTTTCTTTAAATGTTTTCCTTTTCAATCACGTTTTACCCCCCCCCCCCCCATCCCCCTCCCTGTCTCTTTACCTCTCATTCTGCTCCGTTCCCACTTTTCTTTATCATCCTCACACTTTTATCCACACACTCACACACATATATTTATATGGTCTTCTTTCTCTCTTCGTTTTACCTCTATAGCTTTTCTAGCCCACCGTCCTCCACCGCTTTTAACCCTTATTGGTGTTCTATTTGCGAATTCCCCCAGTCCTACACACCCAAAACCTCTACGCCCTTACTCCCTAAGCCCCTTCCTCGCCAACTTCTCTTGATTTTTGCTTAAAATAATATTTTGATATAGAGGCAAAAAAAAAAAATATAGAAAAGCGAAGAAAAGAAAGCAAGGGGACAAAACAAATTTAGTAGCAGTAATGATGTAGAAGCTATTGGTTATGTCCTGTTGGCGGTGGAAGCGATGGTAATGGTGGATGGTTTGACGATATGAAGATCTGAAACGAGTGTTGTTACATTACTGATTCTTTCCAACTCCATCACTATCTCCTTCCCCATCTTTCTTCCATCATCGACACCAACTCGTGTAACAATTAACCCACATTAAGCTATAGTAGACTCGGGAGAAATATTATTATCATATGAAACATCTTTAGCCTTTGCATTTAACATACTCCAAAACAAGACAAAATATGTTTCTGTCTGTCTGTCTGTCTCTCTCTCTCTCACCCACACACACGCGCACAGCAAAGCGATATGTTGCGCATCTACATACATAATACCTCTCACCGTCTAAAAAAGACGTCGGATTATGCTGTCCAAGATATATCTGTTGCTATATCAAATTTACGCCTGCGCAAAAATAAAGAGAGCAATAATAATAAAGCATTTATTGGTTGGAGTTCTTTTAAAATTTGAATAGAAGTTATATATATATATATATATATATATATATATATATATATATATATACTAGTGCTTCGGTAAAAAAGGCCAATAGAAAAAGTATCAGGCACAAAAAAGGAAGAACTGGTGTCGATTTGTTCGATTAAGATTCAAGGCGATGCCCCCAGCGTGGCTGCAGTTTGATAACTGGAAAAGATAAAAGCACCACTAAATTTCCTTACCAAAACTTAAAGCTAAGGGAAGTAACTCTCATGGCCTCTTTACCTGCTAGAAATAGCAAGCCAAATGCTTTTAAATCAGATCCCGATGGTGGTTGTTCAAGAACCAAATGAAGGGTAGATTTTCAATTCCGGGATCTTATTGATTCCTAAAAGGTATAACATGTTTATATAGACTGAGATACAGGGATCCCGGACAGACAGAATTTCGCTCTTATTTATATAGATGACGAAATAGTCAAGGCTAGAACACCTGAGCCAGTAGGCCTATTTCGTCAGAGCCGATCTACCGCTAAATAGCATACTTCAGCATAGGGAACGTCTTACGCATTAGTCACTCACTTTTGTTTGAAATTAATTTTTTCAACGGTTCTTAAATACATGGATACACGCATGTTTGTCTGTTCGCCTGCCTGCAACTTAGTTGATGGCGCATATGTTAGTAACTTTGTATAGCGTAGTATGCTATGACTACCTACAAAGATCGGCTCAATTGAACAGGATCTGACGTGGACAGAACTGTAAAGGTTTGATGTTGTCATGCCTTATGCAACCATTCTCTCATTTGAAGAACAGTTAACGGGTTTTGTAGCGTTATGGTAGTGCGAATGGTTGTATTCATCCTTTCTCGTTTCTTTAATCTTTTAGTCTTTGATCTGCAACATTCCTGAGTCACCGACATCCAGAACTTACTTTTAAAGTTTAGTCCTTATTCTATCGTTTGCTTTTGCTGGAATGCTAGATCAAACTAACAATAGTTGTCAAGCGGTGGTGTGAGGACAAACGCAAACACATTAACTTGACAATTGACAAGCTCTTTAGAACTTTGGGAGTCGTTGGGGCGCTGCAGCCATGCAGTGTATCTAGGGCTATCTAAACTCATTTCTACAGTTGAGTGGATTGGAGCAACGTGAAATGAAGTGTTTTACTCAAGAACACAACGGATCGCCTGGTCCGAGGATCGAAACCACAATCCTACGTTTATGAATCCAACACCCCACCCACTAAGCAACGCACGCGCGCACGCACATACACACACACCTATATATTTAATCACTACGCCATATACCCACGGCCATATGGCGTAGTGGTTAAGAGCGTGAGCTACTAACCCCAAGATTCCGAGTTCGATTCCAGGCAGTGACCTGAATAATAATATCGAAAAATACATTATTTGCATTCGACGGATATTTGTCCTCATCTTGATTGTTATTAACACAACGTTTTGGCTGATATACCCTCCAGCCTTCTTCAGGTGTCTTGGGGAAATTTCGAATCTGGGTTCTCATTTCTAAGGTATTTTTCGATGTTATTATTACTATTATTATTGTTCAGGTCACTGCTTGGAATCGAACTCGGAATCTTGGGGTTAGTAGCACGCGCTCTTAACCACTACGCCATATGGCCGTGGGCATATGGCGTAATGTTAACGTTGTGTTAACAACAAACAAGATGAGGACATATATCCGTCGAATGTAAATAATATAAATATATGTAAATAATTCCTCATCTCTTAAATATAGAACTGTATTATCGAAAAATACCTTAGGAATGAGAACCCAGGTTCGAAATTTCCCCAAGACACCTGATGAACGCTGGAAGGTCTATCAGCCGAAAAGTTATGTTAACAAGAAACAAGATGAAGACAAATATCCGTTAAATGTAAAAAGTACTACACAAGTAAGTAAATATTGAAAATGAATAAAAATGAAAATGCCACTTTTTAAAAACATTTTTTGGGTGTTTTAATTAATTTACATGTTTCAGTTTTTTTGAAAAACCTTATCAAAAATGAATATAAAATATGTGAGAAGAGAAAAGGGCTATTAATAAAATAAAATTAAAATTAAGAATGACATTCATAGTTTACTGTTATTTCTTGCATACGCACGTGGTCCTTTCCTTGAGCACTGAAAACATGGTAATTCCAACTTGTTCTTTTAGTAGATTATTACTATCTGTTTTAGTAAATTAAATAGTGGTCAGGAATTCTAGGAGTGGTTGTAGCTGTCGAATAACTAGCAGCAGTCATGATAATAACAATGGTAGTCGTGGTGGTGAAGTTGTTCCCCCTATGGTTTTAATAGAAATCGGGTTCTTCGGTCCCCTTTGTTTATTTCTTATGAATAACTTGCAAAACTACGTATAAAAATATTAAAATATATATGAAAGTCTCAACTTCACGACGACGACTACCACTACCGTTACTATCATGACTGCTGCTAGTTATTCGACATCTACAACCACTCCTAGAATTCCTGACCACTATTTAATTTACTAAAACAGATAGTAGTAATGTACTAAAAGAACAAGTTGGAATTACCATGTTTTCAGTGCTCAAGGAAAGGACTACGTGCGCATGCAAGAAATAACAGTAAACTATGAATGTCATTCTTAATTTTAATTTATTAATAGCCCTTTTCTCTTCTCACATATTTTATATTCATTTTTGATAAGGTTTTTCGAAAAAAACGAAACATGTAGATTAATTAAAACACCCCAAAAATGTTTTTAAAAAGTGGCATTTTCATTTTTATTCATTTTCAAATTATATATATATATATATGTATATATATATATATATATATACATACACACACACACACGGCGGTCTTCTATAGTTTCTGTCTTCGAAATTCACTTTCAAGACATTTACTGGACGACTTGGGGGCTACAGCAGAAAACAACTGCACAAAATACTGGGCAATAGGACTGAACCCGAAACTTCGTGGATGTAAAGCGTCCTTCTGTGCATCCATGCTTGTGCCTACGTTTGCTTTTAAATGAATCAACCTTATTCTAACAAAAGTTTGAATTTGCCTTGATCTTCCTTTGCATATAAACAATTTTGATGTTAAGTTGGCATTGTTTTATCGTACAGAAATTATAGTTGTTATCGAGAAAAGAGCAGATGTAGATATTTGCTGCTGAAAAGGGTGGGGGTGTTTTGTATTTAAACGAAGTTATTTTGACTTGGAAATACTCTTCGTCAGGAATTTCATTATAGAAATAACTTCTTTTCGGAACCAACAACCCCAAACTCGCTTCCGAGTGTTTAACCGACAATAAGAAATGAAGAGCACCCGACCTTATACTTGTGTTTGAGTGTGTGCTTTGTTTGTATCATATAAATAAGAACATATGACGTGGCCTAGTGTTTCTGGTGTTTCTGTCTGCTCCCGAGTATATCGCCACCGAAAACAACTAGGGTAAGTTTGGTATAACCTCCAAGGTAATACGCGCATGCTAGTGACAGCTATGCAGTTAAAACACACACACGCACACTTAATATTTAACTCGTTTGAGGCGGCGAGCAGGCAGAATCGTTAGTTCACCGGATGAAATGCTTAACGGCATTTCGTCTGTTTTCACGTTCTAAGTTCAAATTCCGCCGAAGTCGACTTTGCCTTACATTCTTTCGGTGTCGATAAAAGTGAATACTAGGATATAATTGACTTACTTCCTCCCTCGAAATTGCTGGCCTTGTAGTAAAATTTGAAATGAATATTCAACTCCTTTCAGCCATCCATCTTTGCTTGTGTTAGAATCTCTTTTACCCCGCTTCTCTCTCTCTCTCTCTCTCTCTGAAATACTTCCTTCTCTTTTTGTGTCTCATGTAATCTCGACGTTTCTGTTTCATATGTATTTCTGTGCTTACGTTAGTTTACGAGTGCGAACGCCTGTTCATTTTACATTTTTCTTGTGCAATATTAAATTTCTATTCATGCTTATATCTCTTTATTCGTCTCGTCACTGTTTAGCATAATTTAATCAGGAATAGTGAGGGTTGATGTTCTCATGCCTTATGTAACCATTCTCTCATTGGTAGGATCTATTGGGTTGCTGTTTAGTCAATCAGTAAGGCACTATGGCATAAAATAAAGGCATTGCAAACACACGTGCAAATATTCGCTCATGTATATGCTTATTGGTGTGCACATGTCCTTTCACGTGACACGATCACATGCACACATTTTCATTTGCGCTTTCACAAGCCCAGGGAAAAATCCCTCTTTCGCATTGGCGCATTCACAGTTGCGTTTGCATACACAGAAGCGTACACACAACTGTATTTGTATACACGTGCGCACACCTGCGCTTTCATACGCGCACACGTACACGTGTGGTCATACGCGTACACACATCCGTGTTCGCATTTGCGCATGCACAGATGTTTGCATACGCCTTCGCCTGCACATTTGTGTGCATCCGCTCGCGCACACATGTATTCGCATACGTGCATATACATGTACATCTGCATAAGCGCGCACGCACACACATCCGTTCACATACAAACATAAATACTCGCGGTTGCATACGCTTGCATATGCTCATTTCTGTGCGTTCACATGCTTTAATATTCGCACACACGTTCACATGTTGTCACATATGCAAACGGTTACACGGTGCCATAGAAGTACATATACGTTCACATATGCATGCAGAAATACCCAAACGTATGCACAAGCTCACTCGCGAGCGTAGAAGCGCTCAATGAAGCGCAGGAAAACGCTACTCAGGGACGCACACACGGACACGCACTGAGTCAGCGAAGCTTGCACAGTCACTCACTAAGACGCACACATGTCCATGCATAGAAATGCATATGTCCGTGCAAACACACACGCACACATCAACGCAGTCTTTCGCTTACACGCACACGCACACATTTACATGTAAAATCACCCCTGAATGCATACTCCCGCATGCAAACACACGAATGTTTGGCATTCGCATGTTGCCAAAGTACGTTTGTACATATCTCTGCACATATTCATGCACGTTCCCTAACGCATGCGCATCTTTGGATATACACGCGCGCGCGCACACACACACACACACATACAACACTCATACACACACACACACACACACACACACACACACAGAAAGGCGCACACCAACATAAGAATGAAATCTATAGCAAAATGAAATAGATTTTAAAAAAACGAGTAATTAACTAGGCACAATTATGGCTGTTTGGTTCAGAACTTCGCTTTGCAGCCACGTGGTTGCAGATTCAGTACCATTACGTGGTAACTTGTGCAAGAGTCATGTTCCATAGCCTTGGATAAACCAATGTCTTGTGAGTGAATTTGCTTGGCAGAAACTGTGTTGCAGCCTACCTTGTTTGTGTGTGTGTGTGTGTACGTGGTTTAGTGACTAGATTGTTGCACTTACGATGGCAAGATCGTAGTTTCGATTCCCAGACGGGCAACGCATTATGTTCTTGTTCTTGAGAAGAAAACTTCATTTCATGTTGCTCCAGTTCACTCAACTTTAATGGTTAACTCTGCGTGGGACTGGCGTTCTGTTCAGGGGGAATGATCGTGACATCATTCGAAAGCTAAAACAATGCGAAGCGCATTGTGACTAGTGATGTATCACTACATCTTATAACCTGGTCAATAACGTGATATATATGTATAATGTGCGTGAGTGCACGCATGTCTTTGTGTTTGCCTCTACCGCTCTTGACAACCGATGGTGGTTTGTTTATGTCCCCATAACTTAGCAGTTCGGTATTGAATAAGTATCAAACTTAAGAGGGGTACGTACTGGGGTCAATTTATTCGACCAAGCCCGTCAAAGTAGTGGTACAGCATGGCCGTAATTCAAAGACCGCATCAAGTAAAAAGAAAATTGGAGAATAACTTTACACATGCGTTGCGTGAACGATACAAAATACCGTTTACTTTGCCTCCTACATCTAGCATTTCAGAGGTAAGTTGGTTGGCACTCCGTCGGTAACGACGACGACAGTTCCAGTTGATCCGATCAACGGAACAGCCTGCTCATGAAATTAACGTGCAAGTGGCTAAACAATCCACAGACACGTGTACCCTTAACGTAGTTCTCGAGGAGATTCAGCATGACACAGAGTGTGACAAGGCTGGCCCTTTGAAATACAGGTACAACAGAAATAGGAAGACAGAGTGAGAGAAAGTTGTGGTGAAAGAGTACAGCAGGGTTCGCATCCATCCCCTGCCGGAGCCGCGTGGAACTTTAGGCGTTTTCGCTCAATAAACACTCACAATCTCCGTCTGAGAATCGAAACCGCGATCCTACGACCGTGAGTCCGCTACCCTAACTACTGGGCCATTGCGCCTCTACTCACAGGTAAGTGGTGATGTACAGAATGGCGTGCGCCCCAGAATTATTGTTCTGAATAAAAAAAAAAACACTCGAAATAGTTGTTCGCGACTCCCAACTGCAAAAGATAATTCCAAGAGATACATAATTAATTTCACATAAATTATGTCATTCTTGGAGAATTCCTTTGAAGTTTAGTAGCAGAAAGTTCGACGACACCGGTCATTTTGGGAACCTTATTAGATCTCATTAACGAAGTAGAATCTTTGCAAGCCTGCATTGGTCGTAATTTTTTTTCTCTTTGTAAATGTTTGTCGACCAATTAACTAGTCTTGCGAATTCTCTGCTTCACTGATGAGATGTAATCCGACAGAGATGTGTCTTTAACTGTTACCTTGCTTGCTACCAAGAAATCAGATTTCCTCCTTAATATGAGAGTTTAAATGAAAGAGTATGAAATATACTCTTAGTTTCTTGGAGCAATCTGTTTTCTTTGAAAATTGCGTATAATCTCCGCTAGGTTCTTCTCTTTCTTTATGGGGTAAATTTGAATTCATTGATAATTTCTCTTCTGCTTACGTCATTCAATAAATTACAATCGAACCAACCTAGGCTGTCGAAATTCGTGCATTGGCCTACGAATTATTTTTCTTAGCTGATGTTTTGTAACTATTTTACTGTTGGTTTCAGTTTACGTTTCTTACATCTGATTTGAAAAATTGCCAAGATGTTGTCATTGTAAGTGTTCCGGTATAATCTGAAACCTAACATGTTTCACATTATCGCATACCGCAGCTAATTTCGATGCGAATCAACAAAGTATTTTCTACCAGGTCGTTAGCCTACAAGAAATATCAACAAAATCTCTCTCAAATTATTGTGGCTGTGTGGTAAGAAACTTACTTCCCAGCCACATGGTTCCGGGTTCAATCTCATTGCGTGGTACCTTGGGCAAGTGTCTTCTAATATAGCCTCGGGCCGACCAAAGCTTTGTGAGTGGATTTAGTAGACGGAAACTGAAAGAACACCGTCGTATACCTAGATATGTGTCTATGTATGTGTGTGCGTGCGCTTGTGTTTGCCCCCCCCCCCCCAATCACTACTTGACAACTGTTGTTGGTGTGTTTACGTCCCCGTAACATAGCGGTTCGGTAAAAGACCGATATAATAAGTACTAGGCTTAAAAATAAGTCCTGAGGTCGACTTGTTCACCTAAAACCATTCAAAGTGGTGCTCCAGCATGGTTGCAGTCAATCAATTAACAAAACCAAGTAAAAGAATAAAAGAATAATGTCTTCAGCAAAAAGGATGCTGGCAAAAGTGCGGTCTCTGGTGGATAAAAGCAGAGCTGTAACTAAACATCTACTTTCCATGACATGAAAATGATGTGGTGTGATTATTTTATTAAATTCTGAATGCCTCAGCTTTTTTTGGCATTTGCTATATCTTCCTATGGAAGGTAATGAGTGTCTATTAATGTAGTTGTGTTCTTGTTCGAAATAACGTTGAACATGATTTTGATTGTCATACGTCTGTGACTGAGAATGCTTGTTAAGTACCTCAATCGATAACGTTGAGTTTTATCTTCGTCAAAATCACAACACGTTGTTTCCATGTTATAAATCAACTTTACCTTTCATTCTTCCCTTTTTGATAAAATAGCGTACCAATCAATACGGGTATTGATAATATCTACAGCTTCCTTCCCTCAGAATCTCAGACCTTGTGCTTTTGCGGCCTGTCAACTACCATCATACCACCACCATCATTATTTATATTCTTTTCTACTCTAGGCACAAGGCCCGAAATTTTGGGGGAAGTGGCCAGTCGATTCGATCAACCCTAGTATGCAACTAGTACTTAATTTATCGATCCCGAGAGGATGAAAGGTAAAGTCGACTTCGGTGAAATTTAAACTCAGGACGTAAAGACAGACGAAATACCTCTAAGCATTCCGCCCAGTGTGCTAACGTTTCTGCGGCCATCATTATTAATCCTAAGTCGGTGAGCTGGCAGAATCGTTAGCATGCCGGGCGAAATGCTTGAGCCAAAATCTGAAACCATTATTATTTTAAACGTTCTATAGAACGAGAGACAAACTGATTTCTGATAGTTATACCCCTTTACAATTCAATTTCAGAAATCGCCAGTGTTGATTTTTCTTCTTACTTTCACTCCTTCTTGAAACTTTAAAATAAATACCAACTTATAGATAAGTACCATGGAAAGACAGCTAAATGTGTGCCTTATAATAGAAATCTTAAAAAAAAAAAATTAAAAAAATCCCTGCGTCGCAGGCATACAGCCGAACGGTGAATAAATGACTTATATCCCTTCATGTTCTGATTTTAAAGCACGGCATATACCAGTTTTGTTTTCTTAGGGCAATAAAATTAGCACGAGTTAATTATTAAGGTAAATATAATTGATTATATCTCTTCGTAGACCTGTGAGCTCATAGAAATAATCAAGATGGAGAACGTGTGCAGTGTAAAATTCCTGTGTTTCTGTGTATACGTACGTTTACTAGTATGAGCATGTTGTTGTGTCCTTGATTTTAAAATCGAGACAGACAAAGCTCCCAGCGCTGTGATAACAGTCCATCTATCTGAAAATATATCTGAAAATAAACACTATATAGTTGGGTGTTTGATGTCTAATTATGTTAATGAATCGTAATTTCATAGCTGCAACACCCATGTATTACACAGGCAGGGGTAGTTACAGCCCCTCATATTGCTGTAACATTTCATCTATCTAGGTACGCCCGAAATAATAAACATATCCTGTTCTTCTGTAGGTTTGCTTCCAGTGGAAAGGTATGAGCCTAAAAGACGACGAGATAATGTTCTAAATACGTTCGTGATGTTTCGTACTCAGCTGGAAGCGGAAATAACGATCCAGTGGAACAGCTCTCTTAAAATTTGTTGCCTTAAGGCTACGTAAGAAATCCTTTTGAGACTAGTGGATGCAAGAATCCATAAAACGCCGTATAAAATATCCTGACGCCGTCAGTTAACTTCTCTTCACGTTTACCTCACAGATCTCTCCAATTAAACTCTGCCTTTCACTTTTCATCCCAAATACTTTGCAGTATATATTCTGGCTCTTTTATGCTCTCACTTAAAATCCTACCAGTGACAGTTTTTTTTTTTCATGCCACCGAGGTCATTAAAATAAATTACTAGTCAAAAACTAGGCTCGATGTAATCAACTAAGCCTTTCACCTGAAAATTACTGGCATTATCTTGATGTTAAAAACTATCGCTATTATTATGCTAAAATCAGCATTTTGCTTTACGGTAAGCCGAGACGACGTTGTGTGCTTGATAAACTGTTTCAACTAATTCATATCATATACACACATATCAGGTGTCTCATTTATGTAAGACTGCATTTGAAATGTAATTTAAATGTTGTTTTACACATGGGACTTTCGATTGTATACCACCACGCATAGTTTATCTCGCATAAAGACTTCTCTTTACTTTTGGCTATGAACCAGCTTCACAGTAACAATTGTTATATGTGTGTATGTATGTATATATCTGTATGTAAACAAATAATCATATTCTCTAATCTGCTTTTTATCGTCACTTGAATGCTATATCCGTTTAACTAAGTTCTTGGTGACGTGTGTATGTGTGGTATGCGTTGCTATCACGTTGACAACCATGCGCACTGAAATGAAAAGCTAAAAAACGAACTGGAATCTACAAATGAGCAAAAAAAGATAAAATGAACTAATCTTGTATTTATCCACTATTAATTTCAAACAATACTATCTGCAAATCTCTCATTCTGGTACTCATAATCAATCTAGCACATACTGTTTATTATTAACACCGATATCATACTACTGGAAACTTGGTCTTTCAATTCGACTGTGGTATATTCCTGGAAATAATGTTTTACTCTGTAAAGGCAAAAGCTTTTTTATTTTTTCCTCGCAACGTAAAAAGGAATTTCAGGCGAGACATTCCAACCATCTTAATCAGCCATTGCGCTCATTAACCAATTATGAGTTTCTGAGACATTCGAAATACCATTGTCTAACAATGGCACAGAGCCAGACATTTATACAGACAGGCGTGTAATTAACTGAATCGATTCCATGATTATGATTGGTACTTATTGTTTAACCCCAGGTTAGAGCTTATCAAGCAGACTTATATAAAACTGTTTCAACTATCACCATCCTTATTTTTAGACAGTGTATTCAGAACGACAACCCAACGCTTCATTTCACTTTTCGAGATAAATCATAAATTTAGAGGAGCTATACTGCTATTTCCAGCAGTAGAACGATCAAGTAAAGACTACCATGTGATAGGTATTTGGTTTAACTGAGATCTCACATGGATGTTTGAGCGTGGTTTGAGTGATGCTTGGCTACTATTTCTAGCAAGACGAGCAATGGTCTGTAGCTTCGCACCTTTGTATGTTCATAATTTGTGTCTGGTTATAAGTATACTTAAATCAACATACTTGTACTCAAAATGCCAAAAGTAACATGTATTCATTGATCAGCAGCCATATTTATTTTTCAAAATGTTAATTGCGAAACTAATTACATACTGGCACTGTATTACTTTTCTGTTATCCGGTCTATCTCCTCTCATTTAGTCTTGTCTAATTTGTTGTATTTTAATTAATCTCGCTATCTACATGGAATATCTCTGGCTGGCTGTCTGTCTTTTTTATGTCTTCCTTTGTTTTGATTGTGTTGTTTTTTTTTTATATTTAATAACAATATATTTTTTTACAATTTCTTCCACTTAAATATGTTCGAATACTTAATGGAATTCTTAATGGAACTATTGTGTATGGTCGAATATGATAATGCTATTAAAATTATGATAAAAAATTATGTGTGTGTGTGTGTGTGTGTGTGTCGAAATGAGAATCGGTTGTTGTAGCAGTGTGTAAAGCTTATGCATGTATGTGTTTTTAATTATTTAAATTCTTTATCTGAAGAAGGAGCTAGTTTCTAATAAGGTTACAAAGCTCCATCGCTGGAATGTAGATAAGAAAAACAATGTGACATTTTAAACTTGAGGATAGTTTTGCATATTTTTATTGTTCCACTTACAGCAGATTGTATTTGTAATGCGCTAGTTAGGTTGATTTCTCTTCTCGAAGACCTTAGCTTATCTAGATTGTCTTAAGCATTTACTCACAAAACCATGTACACTAATTGTTATTGGTATAAATGTGAATATATAATCTGGAGATTGAAGTTGAATGTTTCAATGGAGTTGTCCATAGTTATTCTCTGTCTCTTAGATTTTCAAGGAGACGTTCACATCAGCTAGACAGCTGGCCTCTATGACTATGCATAATTTTTCTTGTCTGCCCCAAACAATAATATCACGTTTGTTATGTTTACACTTGACGGATGTTTTGATCAGAATGTTGTCCCAGTATTCCTTGCGTTGATGTTTGTGTATGCATTCAATTACAAGGGTGTGTATGTATGCATGTGTGTGTATGTATGTATGTACGGTTGATTTGCTCGAATCGTGCTCTACTCTTATTGATGTTTGCATATTAAGAACTACATTGTCCAGCTTATCCTTTTTTTATGAGAGCATCGTGAGATTTGAGGCAGAAATAACTGCTATCTCAAGACATTCGACTGACCACATAGATATACTCTCTTATTGACTGGCGTATTGTATACCTGTTGCATGTATGGATAGATGAGGTAAACGTGTGTATTAGCGTCATGTGTGTGTGTGTGTATTCGTACATCTAGCTGTGTGTAAGGACTTTTCTAATATAGGCAGATATTGTGTGTATTGTATGCATTTATAGACATAATTTTTTCTCTTCATTTGCTTATTCTGGAGAAACAGAGTGAACCGATGACCTTCGCAGAATGCCTGTGACCCCAGTGAAATCAATGTTGTTAACATTCCTATTTAAAAGGTTGAAAGTCAAATGCTACTGGAAAAATATATGTAAAGATGGATAGCCAATAGGTTGAAATTCTGTGGAGGCGTAGTAGTTATTGCGGTGCTAAGAAGGGGCATAATATGTAAGACAAGAAGAGGAGAATGAGCTGCGAATGCTTGAGGAAAAGGAGCACAAGACCACCTTCAAAGATCTGCGCTCTCTTTTGTACAGAAAAGGTAAAGAAGGTATATGTACTGGATATAGCTATGTGTTGTTGTTGTTGTTGTTGGCACTCTGTCGCTTACGACGTCGAGGGTTCCAGTTGATCTGATCAACGGAACAGCCTGCTCGTGAAATTAAGGTGCAAGTGGCTGAGCACTCCACGGACACGTGTGCCCTTAACGTAGTTCTCGGGGATATTCAGCGTGATACAGTGTGAAACAGTGTGACAAGGCTGACCCTTTGAATTACAGTCACAACAGAAACAGGAAGTAAGAGTGAGAGAAAGTTGTGGTGAAAGAGTACAGCAGGGTTCGCCACCATCCCCTGTCGGAGCCTCGTGGAGCTTTTTAGGTGTTTTCGCTCAATAAAGACTCACGACGCCCGGTCTGGGAATCGGAACCGTGATCCTATGACCGCTAGTCCGCTGCCCTAACCACTGGGCCATTGTGCCTCCACCTATCTATGTGCATCCATTGGTAAAAGTGCATAAATTCTGTCAATTAGCCACTATGGAACCTAGTATGAAGTCACTCAACCTGCTGGAAATTGCAGTTAAATTACCTTCGTCAAATCCCATAATTTTAGAATAGGTTAAACGAGATACTGTCATCCTGGATTCTTTGCATACAGACAAAAGATGAGATGGTCACGGTTGGAATATATTTGGTCGTAACTCTTTTTGATCAAGGCTGACCGGGAGCTGAACTGCAACTGTTTTTGAATGGATGTTTGTGTGCTCTTATGTGCGTTCGTACATTATGTATGTTTCTCTCTTTTTCCTTCTCCCCTCTCTGTTTCTATCTGTCTATATATCTGACTCTCTCTTTCTCTCTGGTGTATGTGTTTGTTGAGATGAAGTTGTGTGTCTTATTTTTGTATCAATCGGTTCTTGGCTCCCTCGTAAAATCAACGCCAAATTGTCCCTTACTAAAACTAGTACAGTACCACCACCACCACCACAATTCACAAGTACAAAAATATATAATAATAATGATAATAATAATAATAATAATAATAAACAAGATTTGCAGCATGTAAATGGTGATGGGTTGGAGGCATAGATTAGTATTGTCAGACAAACAACGTGAAGGTTCTGAAATATCCTCTTGACTTATTTCTTAAGATGAGTGCCTTACCAAACTCTTTTTATTAACGCTACTGCAGTCACCAGTACCACAACTTGCTGCCACCAACACCTCCAACACCATCTCAGCTACAGCTACGAACTAAAACAACCACAATAATCGATATTGCTGGTGCAGCATTGCAATGTTTGTTAAAGCCAAATGGCCGAGTTCATACAGTATTGTACCACCAATTCATAGTACGTGAAGTCACATCTCCTGTTGGACAATTCTTTGAACATTGCCTTAATTTTCGAAACACAAATTCCGGAAACTTACTTTTGAGTACCTGGTGTCCTATCCAAATGCAAGCTATTGGTCGAGGGATTCTCCTTCTCTTTCTCTCTCTCTCTCTCTCTCTCTTGCTCTCTCTCTTTCGCCCTCTCTCTCTCTTTCGCCCTCTCTCTCTCCTATTTCTATCTCTCACCTTTACGCTAGAGAAAACAAGCGATTCAACGAGAGATTCAATACGGTCACACGATCTAGAAATAGCGGCTAAATCTTCGTCAAATTGTGCATTTTCTTTCTTCAAAAACTATGACTTATTTCACCCACTATCTATTTAAAAAAAAAAAAAGACAGATGAAGACGGTTAGAACGTCTTTTAAGGCTTGTTCGGTGAGGGATAGCTTAATACTTAACCAACATAAGCAACTAATTTCAAGTCTTAATCTCTCAAAACCTCGGATGTATCGTGTCAAGTGATGAATTAATGTAAAAAGATGTTGGTTCTTCGAAGCCGCAGTTCATTTGATTTTATATATTGTATCCCGCTGAGGGAATTACATTTTTACCCTATCGGGATTTTGTAGCATTGTTGAGTCTCCTGAGCATTGATAATTTCATTTTTTTGCCACGCAACTCACTGACTCTGTACCTGTGTAAGGCATCAATAGAAGCGGCATGTAGGAGAATGTTAGCTGCGTCAAAGTCGACTTACACAAATGATATTTCACCTCATTCTTCGTGAAAACGCTTTCACTTTCTTTGAGAACTTCGGGGAAAAGCATGAAGGACATTCAGTCTCATCTTTCTGTTTACAATTACTCCTAAGCAACAAATCGGGTGTGTGTCCATGTGTATTGTTACTAGTATGTCGTCGTAGCTATTTAGTTGAAGTTTACTAATTTGAACTGTCAAAGTCTGAAGTAGCTTTGGCGTAGTGGTTAGAAAATCTATATGTTTTTCGTAAATGTAGTGCTTCAAATACCGTACACACACACACACACACACACACACACACACATACACACACACACACATATATATATATATGCATATACATGCGCATGTAATATAAATACACGTGTGTGTGTATTTGTTTGATTTCTCTGTAGACGTTCGAAATAATGTTTCGATTCCTAGTTTAGAAATATAGAAATTGTAATTAAGAATTTTTATCACCTTTTTTTTTCTCTTCCCCCACCCCCATCTGTTGCGTATGACATTGACTACATACCCCTTAACTGAGCAAAATTCGTACCACCACCCCATTTGAATATATTTTCCTATGTTCATTCTTATTCACCACGCTTCTTCCAGTAATATTTTCGTTGTTGTTGATGGTTGACCCAAGGTCATCTCTGCCGCAAAAACCTTTTAACCGGAACCATCCAATCTTAATTTTTTTTTTCTCCAGACATAATACACTTCAAGGATTTCATCATCGAATGTTTCGGTGCTTGTAGAAGACACTAGATTGTGATTTTTAACGAGTTTTAGTAACTATGTCTAGCAATTGCAGTGACTGTGTATTGGACTGGTAGGATTTGTAAGGGTGTCGCACAAAATGCAGATTCAGCAACATAGGGATTCCCATCCTTACAACCTCTACCGCCACCACTGCTGTTTCAACTGCTATTACTACTACTAATTATAATCAAATTTTAACCCTCCCCACTCAACCCTTGTTTAATCTTATGTATTAACTTGTGCAACACAACGGCCTTTACATGTCGCTGACATTTCCCCAACTCTTTACCTTATCTCCCACTGTGATTTCAATCATTCCACCCCTTTTTCGTCTTCCATTGCGCGCCCCCACAGCTACTGAGCACTACTTCCTCCTACTATTCCTCTCCTCCCTGTGATCCTTTCTCATCCCTCCCTCCTGCTTCCCTTTGCCTCCACTTCGCAATTCCTTTTACTAGCCTTTCCCCTCCCTCAGCCTTTTCTCTTACTACTGCTCTCCTAAATCACCTCACACTCCTTCCTCTTCTTCCTGCTTTCTGTCTCCCATCTCTTTACTTCCTCCTGCTTCTAATCCTCCTACCACATCAATCCACCAATCCTCCTACTGTTTTTCCATCCCTCGGCATTTCTTCCTACCACTATCTTTGGTCCCCTCCTCTTCAATCCTTCTCCCTCACACTCACTCTCCTTTACAGTTTTACTTTAAATTGAAGTCGTTCTCATCAATGGATTCATTTATGAGTGTGTGTGCGTCTAAATGTCTGTATTTACGTGTACACACGTGTGTGTGTGTGTGTATGTGTGTGTGTGTGTGTGTGTGTGTGTGTAGGAAATGTGAAGTCGGTATAGATTCTAGTTTCGTTTCTTATACAGGTACAAGCACATACGCTTATACTTACACTGAGTTCTACGGAAATTCACTCGCACACGCACACACTCCTACATATGTAAAACACTACTACACACAAACACACACACACACACACACACACACACAACATGCACATATATGATCATTATTGAAAATCCACTCACATGGACATACACGCGCCGCGCACATGGCTTCATAGAAACTTCCACACATCCATTAAGAAACAGTGGAAGCTACGTACACAACCGCTGTCATACGCATGGATATGTAGGCATAACTACTAACAGAAGAAATAAACGTACATTACACAAGACGCACACACAAGACAGGAGGGAGACACATACATAGAAATAAGCTAAAATTTCACAAACGCATGAAAGCTTGCTTGCAAATATATATCAGCATATATATATATACACGTATCCATGGATCCACTCACATTGATCTTTCTATCTCTTTTGCATTCCTCTTTGTTCCTCTCCTCTTGTTCACACTTCAGTTCCTCCCTCTCACTTACTCTCTCGCTCTCCATCCCTTGCCCAATCTTTATTTCTCTTTAGTATTTTTCCTTTTTTTCTTTCTCAGCTATTTTCCCCGTTCGTTCTTGTCTCTTCCCATATCTCTCCGCCCCCCCCCCCCTCCCACCATATTCTTCCTCTCCTATCTTTATCATCATTCCCCCTCCTCCTCCTCCTCCTCCTCCGCCTCCTCCTCCTCCTCTTTTATCCCTTTCCCCTGATTTTATGTTTTCATCTCTCTGCATTTAGTTATTTCCCTTTCGGTTTCCTTCTTTTACCCCCCCCCCAGCACCACCACACTCTTTCTCCTTAATGTATTCTCATCTATCTTATTGCTCTCTTTCTCTCTCTCTCTCTCTCCCTCCCTCCCTCCCTCCCTCCTCTTGCCCTCCCCCCCACGTCATTCATCCTCTGTCATCCATTCTCTTGCAGTTACTCGATCCAATGCACACATGCGCGCGAAGATGCATAGTTATCCCTACTAAATTTGCCCGAGTGAGTGAGAGTGAGTAAACGATCGAATGACAGTGGATTGGTTGGAGGCGGAGAATTTTGAGGTAGAGGAGGTGTGGAGAGAGGCGATGTGACTGTTTGATAGTAATAAAAGTGTGGTTGTACGAGAAAGTTCTGGGTAGTAGTTACGTTGATAACGATGACGATGGTGAAGTGGATTATGATGGCGATCATCATTATCAATATAATTGTTTATTGAGCTAATAGGTTGGCGCCGGTGGTGCTGATGTCAGAAACAAGGGGCAGGTAATGGTAGGATTGGCAGTAATGTTTGAGCTGTTAGTATTTGATCCTTAATATTTGATCCACGAAAAGCAGACCGCTATTTTACAATAGCGGTCTCTCTTTCGTGGCAATGGTTGAGGCGCTTGTAAAAGGAGTAGCGGTGGTAGTAACTTTTATAGTATTGCTGGTGGTAGTGAATGCGGTTTTTGTAGTAGTTTTCATAAAGTTGGCATTGGATCTAGTTAATCGTTGTTGTTGATAAATAAAGAAAGAGAGAGAGAGAGAGAGAGAGATAGAGAGAGAGAGAGAGAGAGAGAGAGAGAGAAGGGTGCAGGTAGTAATGTCGGTTGATTTATAGGTGGTTGTAGTGGATCTTTTTTTATGCTGATGGTAATGCTGGTGACGCTTGTGTTGGTAATAGTGATGGCGGGGCTTTTATTAGTGGTAGTGGTGGCGGTGACGTATGTGTTGGTCGTAGTGATGGTGGTGCTTGTTGTGTTTGCGTTGGAGAGATAGGAGTGTTAATGCAGTAAGGTGTGTGGGGGGGGGTAGAGTGGAGAGAAGATAAAAAAGAACATAGGATAAAGGGTGGGCGAGAAGGAATTAGACAGACGGGTGGTGCAAGAAAGGTGGAGGAAGAGAGAAAAGGTGGGATCTACCAACAGGCAGAGTAAAGGGTGGGGATAGGCGAATGAAAAGGGGAAAAATCATCATCGAAACCAACGGGAGGAGGAGGATGTGAAATAAAGACTTCTAAGGTGGAGAGATGATAAAAGCTCTTTATAGAAAAGGAAAAAGAGAGAGAGAGGGGGGAGAGAGAGAGAAGGGCAGTAGAGAAAGAAGTAGTAATAATAAGTAAGGGAGTTGCAAAGACGGGGAGGAAATGAGATAGAAATATTATTTCTATGATTTGAGGAGTAGCTAGAGGAATTTGCAGAACGTAGGTGGAGGGCGGTGTCACTGTCATCACTGGCAGGTAGGGGAGGGGGTAAATTACTGCACATTGGTCTTGCAGTTTCTGTGTGCAGCTGCAATGTAATTTGCTTAGATCATGGATTGTAACAGTGTGCGTGTGTGTGAGTGTGTGTGTATGAGCGCACGTGTGTGTGTGTGTGTGTGTGCGTTCGACATGTTTATGAATGTGTATTTCTCGTTGAGCATGTGAACAACCCTCCATGTGCTTCAGTGTATGTGTGTGCAGTGATGTTTGATGTTGTGCAATTGAATTATGTGCGCTGCAGCTTGTAATGCAGTTGGCTATCAATTACTGCATATTGGTCTTGCAGTTAAATTCCATGTGCTGCTTTAATATAAGTTTCGTTGCTGTTTAGCCCCAGGCCTGTTCAGATTGAGAATAACTATGATTAAAAACGTTCCTCTTGTGACCTTCCCATCTAATTTTCTTTTTTTTTCTCTCTTTTGTCAAAAGCTACATTTTCTAGTGTATCTTTCGTTATTTAATACATACACTTGAATGAGATTTTGGGAAATTTGGTTGCTATATCTAGCAAATCTAGCGGCCATGTAGTGACTCATTCGTTAACTTGTTATTGGTTATTCAAAACATCACTGTAAATATACACACATACAGATATACTCAAACTTAAATATACACATACATAATTCAGGGCATATAAACATAGCGTAGGAACACACAGACATACGAAAACATAATAAATTTAAAATTCAGGTAGATTGCAATGTACAAAGAGTCATAATCAAAGAGACTTGAATGGAAATACTGAAATATGGCTACCATAAATGTTACACATCGAGAACGAACCCGGCCACGTCTCGTGCAGATGACATCATTGAGCGATTCTGCGATATGGTTCTCTTGAAAAAATGAGTGATTAATGATTATGTATTTCATGTAATAACTGGCTGTGTAGTAAGAAGCTTGCTTCCCAACCACATGGTTCCGGGTTCAGTCCCACTGCGTGTATCTCTATTTGTCCCCCCATCAATGCTTGACAACCGATGCTAGCGTGCTTACATTCCCTTAATCTAGCGATTCGGCAAAATACAAGATAGAATAAGTTCTAGGCTTACAAAGAATAAGTCCTGGGTGTCGATTTGTTCGACTAAAGGCGGTGCTCCAGTATGGCCGAAGTCAAATGGCTTAAACAAGTAAAAGAAATAAAAGAAAACTACTTGTTTATAGTAAAATTTGTGCAAGGTGGGATGCAGACAATTCAAAATTATAACAATATCGCTTCGAATTCTGCCCATGACCTTTGGATCGCTATGGTAACGAAATTGATACGTTGGAGAAAGAAAAATGACTTTCGTTCGTTGGCGATGAAAATTGGATAAAACTCTTCGAGTTGATTAGTAAATAAAACCCAGAGTATAGAATGGAAACATCTGCAGTCGCCGGTCATAGAAAGTTCAAAACCCGACCAACAGTTAGAATGGCGATAGTGGCGAGTCTTGAGTCAATATCTGAGCGAATAGTAAAGTGATCGTTATAGCAAAATGCTACATAACAACTTAAGCCTCGCAATTCGAACCGAACACCGAGGCCAACCACTGCCATATTATTGCCCACGCTAGAAGCTGAAATTTTAATAATTTACCCATATTCCTAACTCCTTTCGATTATTACTTGTGCTGCTATGTAAGATGCCTTTAGTGGTAGTCGATTTGTCCCGGATGAAGAAGTGAAGGACGTAGTACACTATGTATCTCATTCCTCAATCCAAAATGAATTTTCCTGAAGGCGTACAAAAGCTCCTCTGAAAAAAGTGGAGCATAAAAAGCAAGGGGCCTATGTCGAAAAATGACTTGCCCGTATATTCAAGATCTTTCCTAAACATAAAAGAAAAGTATGGGCAAGAAACTAATTAATGAAGTGTTACTCTTTTTAAAAGAAAATAGAAAATCGAACGGCCTTGGTTAACGTCATTAAAAAGGCAATTTAAGTCGGGTTTCGAGATCAAATCTACATCTTAGTGACTCGAAGGATACCACATCTGCTGACCAGCACGCACTTAATTTTTCTGCCCAAAGGAAAAAAAAAATTGTGCTTTGTTTATAACTAATGACTCACAAGCATTTGCACATATAAACTGTGGTCATGAGAGATTAGCTATTTAAACCAGCATTGTAGCCGTGCTATGGCTGTAAGCGTTTGCCAATAAGGATACTTGCCTGTGTATGTATGTAACAAAAGGTTATTTGCGCTGTGTTATATATATATATATATATATATATATAAGGATGGGTTTGCACACGCACATACACATATATGAGGTAGAGAGAGAGAGAGAGAGAGCAACGTTGTATTTGCGTATGTATATGTGAGAAGTGAGGTGTTTGTCTAATTATATAAAAGTGTGCGATTGATTATGTAAGTTTGTGGCTGCGTATGTATTTATGCATGCATGTTTGCGTCTGGGTATGTGGCTATAGTTTATATCTGGATATGTGGCTGCAGCAGCAATGTTGAGATGACATTGTGCAATAAGAATGTCTATGCAACTGCAAAGTAAATTGCTTGGCTCCATATTGTAGCTTTGTGTGTGTATGAGTGTGTCACTTGTGTATCACAATATAAAGCTAGGTTTGTACGTTGTCGATTCATAAGTGTTTGTATGTGTGTGCAATTTCGGCGCTGTTCGCGGTCCTGCAGTTTTATTATGTGACTGCAATTCATTGTAGCTGTATGTATGCATGTCGCATTTTCTGTGTATTGCATTTCGATGTTGCAACTTCAATACATTGTAGGCATGTCACAGCGTTTGAATATAGTTGCTGCAATTGTTTTTGAAGGTGTGCACAATGGCATGCGTAAGTTTGTATATTAATGTAAGCTTCTATCTAACTATCTATCTATCTATCGTTATTGTTTGAAGTTGTGCAATCAGAACATAATTTTTGTGCAGCTGCAAATAAATATGCTTACATGGATGTAAGATTTTTTTATGCGTGTGTGCACACCTGTGTATGTCAATGTGCCATAAGAAATACTCTTTGAAGTGTTGCAGTAAAAATAGATGTGCACAACAGTTGTACAACCGGCTTAGCTTCATATTGAATGCATTCTGACTCTGTATTGCAATATAAAACCCTGCCTAGTTATTTGGAACATATATATATATATGTTTCTATATATGTGTTTGTTTGTTTGTATGTATATTAGGTCGTGCATGTATGATGTAAACCGTTTCCTTTGTGTAAAATACTTATGCGCATGATCTATTTTTTCAAATTTCTCTTCAATAGAGCAAGAGCTGGCTTGCAACCTAGAAATAAAGATCTTTCATTCGAATTAGGCACAAATCAGCTAGCTGGCGTGATTATACGTATGTGTATATCTACATGAATCGTGGAATAGTTAAGAAGTTCGCGCTCACATTCATAAAGTTTTGGGTTCTGTTCCACTTCAGTCACATTGAACTTGACTCTTCTACCCTTGGATCTGGCCAACCAATAACTAGGGAGTGGAATTCTTTAAAAAACGACAAATTATAGGTTTGTATATGAATTTCTGTATGTATTAAAGCTACTTCCTCGTTGGATACATACGCTTCTTGCGTTTACAAACCACCTGTCTGGTGCCATAGTAGAATTGAGTATCGAACAAAGTAATTATTCAGTTAATTTTCTTTAAGTTCTGAGTTTAAATCCTGCTTTATTAAATTCAACTCTCCCATATCTTCAAAATACGTTGTCTTGTGTGTACGTTAGAAGCCATTATTACAAAGAGGAAAAGGACGGGGTGTTGGTAGAAATCTTAGAGCGTCGAACAATACGCTATGCGGTATTTCTTCTATGTTCAGGTTTCAAATCCCACCGAGGTCGAATTTGCTTTTCATTCTTTCAGGGTCGATATAATAATGTAGTGCTCGTGTATTAGGGTCGATGGCACCGACTAAGCAGCCACTCTCTTAAAATTACTGACCATATTCATTAATCAGAAATAAAGGGGAAGAAAGAGAATGAAACGGACCCGTTATCTCATGGTATATCAAACTGGTCATTTTCTCTTCATGGCTGTTATTTAGTACTTACAGCTGTGTAACATCACTATCTTCGTGTCAATTTTAAATTAGAATGAATCGTGGTGTTCGTATCTCGCTGTTCTTTCTGGGAACGCAAATCCAGTTATTTGTTCCGTACAAATTGGTAGGTATAACTTAGTAATCCAGTAATGTTTGGGTTTAATCATGGATGACTTCTCTCTCATTTCTTCCTTCCTTTTTGTTTTCATGTTGGCGGAAAGTACTTTGACAGTGTTAGTATTGATAACAATACACTGATGATTTCTGATAACAATATCCTGTAGATTTTATTAAAATGTGTTTCCGAGGTTTGTCAGTTTCTCTTGTTCTTCTATTCCTTGATCAATATCTATTTGTTTCACATGATTCTTCCCAAACTATTCTAGCAACAGCCTCATCAATGTTTCTATCTGCGTTTTCCCCACTTTTCAAGTTTTATTATTATTATTTTTTTTTTATGTTTTACTTTCCGCACGAGGTATTTAAGATTTCTTATTCATGACTCGTATGGAAGTAACCTTTACTATATGATATCATATATGTTCAGTACTTCAAGTTCAGGATTACTTCTGGTTTATGCCTCCAATGCTATCCATTTTCACTTCTTTTAAAGTAAATATGTACAACTTTCCAAATGAACTGGTTCCTGCTTTCTTGGTATCGAAAGAATATGTAGGCAATAACAGTGCTTCTTGACCTGGGATGTATACCTTTGTGTGTGTGTGCGTGTGTGCGTGCGTGCGTGCATTGTATGTAGTGGTATTGTAGGTAAGATACTGAGTTCAACTTTTGGTAAAAGGTCTGCAATTTTAGAAAAGTGATAAGTCGATTACATCGACCCCAAAGTTCAACTGGTAATTATTTTATCGATCCCAGTGTTCAACTGAAATTTATTTTATCGATCCCAGTGCTCAACTGGTATTTGTTTTATTGAACCCTCAAAGACAGAAAGCAAAATCGACCACGGTGGAATCTGAACCCGGAACATAAAAAGAAACAAAATGCCCGGCGTGCTAATAAATTGTAGGTAAGATATTGACCAACTAAATCCAAGATTATGATTTCAAATTCTTATATGCTTTACATTGTCTAAGCAAGATGCTTTTGTCTACATTACTTCAGTTCATATAGCTATAGAAGCTAGGTACCTGACACGGCTATGAGTTAAAGGATTTCGATTCGAAATTATGTGACTTAAGTTCCGAACACGCTATGCAGAGCCTGAGACAAATATTTTCTACCAAAGCCTTGAATCGACTAATTCTTTCTGAATGGATCTGAGTTGAAAAACAAAGCGTGGAAGCTGGTCATGGAAAGTAACTTTTCTTCGTTGGTCAACTTAATCCATCTTCCACTTTAACACCGCGATCTGGAACTTCCCTTCGGCGGAGCACAGACTGTTTTCAGTAGTCAGGTCAGATATGCGGTTTGATGATCACCTCCTCTTTCTTTGCTATCAGTGTTGGCGGCACTGAAATGGCTTACGGATATTGCCCTTCACCATTTGGTTCAGCCATTAAAAGAAATGCCCTGGGAATCGTTAGTAACACTTATTAGTTCTTGATAGATATCTGACATTTTCTTCCAATAATTCTAAGGATAAATACTTATCTATTGCGTGTGTGTACGTGCGGCCGCATGTGGTTGGAAGTGAGGAAATTGTGTGTGAAGGATTCATATATGAGGGAGGAGTGTGTGTGATGGTTTGGGTACGTTTTGTATGTGTATGTGCAGTGAATATATATATATATATATATATATATATGTTTGTGTGTGCATCTGGTTATGCCAATTGTTGCCTATGTGTCGTTTTGATATTTCTTCAGGCTTGTTTGTAACTACGAATCAAAACCCTTTGACTGGGCTTTCGGTAACAATAATGCTTGTACGCATTTTCACTGTTCGACCACAAATTGAATTTACACAATACAGGTTATACGGCCTCTTCTTTGCTTGAAAATCCCAACTTTTCCAAACTAACACCAAGCAATAGAACTAAGTACATTACAATAATGATAATTACAAATTCAAAATCTGATAAAGAATGATATTATAATTTCTGTAGCTATTAAAATCATCTCTCGAGATGAAAGTTCTTTTTCTAAATATTTATTTTTATATTACGTTTCATTTGCTTTGTTCTCTGCTCTCCATACGTGTTCGTTTTGTAAGACGAAATTTGATGATTGTCGGACATCCAATCAATTGAAATGTAATGTGAATGTAAAACTTAGTCAACGAAAAAAGTTTCATCGCTAAAAATGAAGTTATATGATTTGGATAAAATATAAATATATTTGTGTTATGACCTATTCATCATAGGTATTTAAACTGCTTGGGTGAACAAACTGTAGGTTTCCTTATTGTCGGTGAATGGGCTATTTCTCATTGACCATTTAATGAATTTTTACCGTTCCTTGGACATCTTGCGTGCTTATATGCTTATTCGCGTTTGTTGTTGGTATTAAATTTTAGCTGCAAAAATTAACTATATTAGCATAGATTGGAAAGAACACAGCACAAAAATAATGTTTACATTTTGCAGTATTGGGGTATTTAGGACTCCAAATATTCGAATTTTTGTACTACCAGACAGCCAACTAAATAGATACTTTATTGAATTGTTTCCTCTATTCTCCTTGGCGTCTATCTGTGTTCATTACTTAGAGACCAATCGTAATTACTCTCTGAAAGACATGTTTGGAGTTTTTAGGTGGCATGTGAAGAAATCTTTATTATATTATTAAAAAATTATGTAATAAGCAGCTAGCTAAAACAAAAATACATGTTTACATGTGATACTCCAATGACAAGATTGTTAAATAAATTAATATTTCGACAAGCTGGGCTAAAACGGTTTGTTATTGCTGACCTAAGCATATAGATTTCAGTGAATCCGATCACATAGTTGTAAGTGATGCTATCGGACGTATTGGCTTTCCACTTGAGCATAACGACATGATGCAAGTGTTGCTTGTACATTACTAACTTGAAGTATATTAAGTTTGAGTAATTTAGTCGAGAGATTGGGGCATTGTTCATGACCTTTGCAGCATATTCGAGTATCACGAGCAGCAGAATTCCGGATGCTGGGGTAGCCAACCATTCTCAGTATTACTTGAAGTTCGTAGAAAGTCAGCAATTGATCAATTGATAACAAACTCATTGTTCATGACCCACGAAGCCTCAATAAATATTCGGTTTCTGTTAATCAAAAGAAATATTTAAATTAGACTATTGAGTACATAGAACATTTACTCAACAAGTTACTTTAAATATATTTTTTTGATTTACAGAAACCGAATACCCAATGGCGCTTCGTGGGTCATGAAAATGCCTAAATGTCTTGCGTATCGTACAATAAAAATCCAGAAAAGACAACTCAGACTCACTACTACAAGTTAGTAATAAGCTTGTTAGTCTGATTGTACTGTGGCGACTCAAAAGTCAAAGCCAATATGCCCGATACTTGAAACATCAAGTAATATTAAATTTGGTAAAAGGGAACATGAAACTCAGTAGACACAGCACCTATAAATTTTAGGTCTATAATAATAATAGCACTAATAATAATAAAGCATATAACCTATATAATGTATGGATTAAGAGTCCCTTTTATCATTTTAATTTTGTTCCATGTTTAAGAGATGAGGAATTATGTATATTATTTACATTTGACGGATATTTGTCGTCATCTTGTTTAACACAACGATTCGGCTGATATACCCTCCAGCCTTCAACAGGTGTCTTGGGGAAATTTCGAACCTGGGTTCTCTTTTCTGAGATAGTTTTCGATGTTATTATTATTATTATTATTATTATTATTATTATTATATTCACGCCATTGCTTGTAATCGAACTCAGAATCTTGGGGTTAGTAGTCCGCGTTCTTAACCACTACGTGGGTCATATGGCGTAGTAGTTAAGAGCGCGGGCTACTAATCCCAAGATTCCGAATTCCATTCCAAGTAGTGACCTGAGTATAATAACAATAATAACAACAACAACAACATCCAAAAATACCTTAGGAATGAGAACCCAGGTTCGAAATTTCCCCAAGACACCTGATGAAGGCTGGAGAGTATATCAGCCGAAACGTTGTATTAACAACAAACAAGATGAGGACAAATATCCGTCAAATGTAAATAATGTACCATTTAATTTTGTAAGGGGATTTCTGAATCACTCTATTCTTTCTGGCACACGCTCTTGATTATATTAGGGGTAGTATCTCTCTCTCTCTCTCTCTCTAACACACACATATATATATATATATATATGGGGAGGGTCTGTGTGCTCATGTTTGTCCCTCATCAGCGTTGAAACCGGGGTTGGTGTTTTACTTTCTCGTAACTTAGAGTTTCGGTAAAAGAGAACGATAGAATAATTACCAGGCTTGTCCATGACCCAAGATGGCCGCAGTCTAATAACTGAAACAGGTAGACGATTATATATATATAATTTTTACATATATATTTTTCCAAATATTTCCCTCTTTGATTAAATAGTATTGATATTTGACGTTGGAAATTTTGTAAAATGAATCTTTATTGAAATGCCATCTTGTGTTAGTTTTTGTCATATTCCAATATGAACTGTTAAGTTAAATTTTTATTGTAAATGATTTCCCCATCCGTTTACCTTTAGCTCGAAATTAGAAACATCGCCAAGCATACGTTACTGGTTCTATATAACCTGTTTTTATGTTCGCACTTATGTCATACGTACTGAAATACTCTATGGAGATTTGTGGTATATGTATAAATCAATCGTTCTGTGTATCACACATGACGGTTCCTGCTTCGGTTACAATGATGGGTAAATAATTGTACGAGTAACTAAACATCCGGCTTTGAAATTAAAGTGTGTGACTGACTATTGCACCGACACAGGCACTTATTTACGTCATTCTCAAATTGAATCAGCCTAGCAAAATGTGTACCGTGGTTGAACCTTAATGTTCGGCAGAGTCAGTCCGATGGACTTGCACGTAGTTTTGGCATACTGAAAGCCACACACAAAATTAGAGTCAAACCCTGGCTATGATAAATATAAGGGGTTGCTGAAAAAATTTCTGGTTTTAGGTAAAAGAAAATAAAGGAAGATCAGCTAATTATGATTTAATTCAACATATTCTGCTCTCGGATTAACACATTTATTGCAGTACACTTCCAGGTTTTCCAAGGCCTGTAAAAGAACTCGGTAGGTTGGCCTTCACCCAGGCCTTTCACGATACTCTTAAAACCAGGAACTTTTCAGTATTCCCTCGTACAAACTTACCTCTCAAACCTGCCAGTGGGATCGATCCAGGGAATTCATGTTTGCAATGCGAAGTTATTAGCCACTCATCCATTCCAATTATCACACATAAAGATTCTGACTCACGTACCGCTTTACTCGCTTGCGCTCTCCCTCTCTCTCTCTCTCTCTCTCTGTCTGTCTGTCTCTCTCTCTCTGTCTGTCTGTCTCTCTCTCTCTGTACCTCTCTCTTTATCTCTTTCTTTGTTTCTTTCTCTTTCTCTCTCATATATATATATATATATACATACACACACACATTCATGTTTCAGTCATGCCGCTATTGTGGGGCGTCGCCTTAAAAAAACCTTAGTTGAACGAATCGACCCAGTACTCTCTTTTGTAACCTTGGTACTTCTTCTATCGGTCCCTTATGCCGAACCGGTAGATTACAGTAACGTAAAGACACTAATTCCAGTTGTCAAGCAGCGGTATGAGGCAAACACTGACACAAAGATACACACACATATAGATATACATATATAGATACGACAGACACATTTCCGTATCCTTCTATATAATCCACTAACTGGCCTTTGGTCGGCTCGAGGTTATAATAGAATACACTTGCACAAGGTGTCACGCAGTGAGACAGAACCTGGAATCATGTTGGGTTCAGTCCCACTACGTGGCACCTTGGGCAAGTGTCTTCTACTATAGCCTCGGGCCGACCAAAGCCTTGTGAGTGGATTTGGTAGACGGAAACTGAAAGAAGCCCGCCGTATATATGTATATATATGTATGTGTGTGTATATGTTTGCGTGTCTGTGTTTGTCCCACCAGCATCGCTTGACAACCGATGCTGGTGTGTTTACGTCCCCGTAACTTAGCGGTTCGGCATAAGAGACCGATAGAATAAGTACTAGGCTTCCAAAGAATAAGTCCTGGGGTCGATTTGCTCGACTAAAGGCGGTCCTCCAGCATGGCCACAGTCAAAATGATTGAAAGAAGTAAAAAGAGAGAGAGAGAGAGAGAGTTCTGCGATGAGGATTTAGTTATTTGACCAACTGAATTACTTGCATCTGTAAACACGTAAGCGGCGGAGCATTCCATGGACAACTGTAATTCTCAGCCAGAAACCACTCAAAAAGCTTTTATACAATTTCCATCTGCCAAATTTCACTCTTAAGTTATGGGTCCATCTGAGGCGAGAGAATGACATTTGCCCAAGATGCCATAAAAATAGAACCCTGTTCCTCGTGGTTGTGAAGCAAACTGGTTAACCATTCAGATGTACAAGCGCACACACGCATACACACGTATACACGCGCCACACACACACAATTATGCAGGCTTACGCATACATATAGGGATACATAAATCAAGCGCATGCATACTTAACACAAACTGCTAAGTCGCAAAACGCAGCTGCATAAAGTTGCATTTCAGCTGCAAACACAATTTCCAATATTTCCAACATTCCTGCAACACATACAGCACACATGCATATGCAAATTGCTGCACCAACCAACGTGCCGTAGGTATCCATGGCTCCTCCCACGTTCTCGAATGCAGAGACAATTCAAATCAGCATACACAAATATGTTTGTGGTGCGTGTGTATGTGTGTGGTGCGCGTGTATGTGTGTGTGAATAGGAGTGTATGGGCGTGTGTGTTTGTATGTTTGGATTGCGTATATAATATATATATATATATATGTATATATATATATATAAAAAAAAAAAAATATATATATATATATATTAAAGGGCATTAACTGTGTATTAACTATATATATATATATACACTATAGTTATAACACTTGGCTGAAGATGTTGCATTACAGCTGTACATCAGCTATTCTAACTGTAAAATTTTAAATATTATTATTTACTCTCACAACTTGTGATAATATTGTACACTGGTAAACACTTGTTGAAAAACAATGCGCTATCCCGTAGTTTAACTGCAGTAATTAAATTTTTAATGTCTTACGAATATACACTTGTAAACGAACAAACCACACTTGTATAGCTCATGATATACCGTCTTAAAAGTAGGAAAGACTCTTTCCATATTATAACTGTTGATATACAGAAATTTTCAATGGGTAAGGCTGAAATATCTTGGATCATAGATCAGGTGGTTCATAAATTCACTGGGGGTTAGAAAAGGTCAACCTCCACTATATATTTAATGTTAGTCATTTATAATTAGTTTCAATTTTTGTTTATATAATTATCGTCATCATTTAAAATCCGTATTCCATGCTGGCGTGTGTTGTACGTTTCGACAAGGTCCGATTTTCTGAAAGCCGCTTTGGCTTCCGATGTCTGCTGTGGTAAGGTTCCTACGGCTGGATGCCTTTCCCAACACCAGCCAGTTTACAGAGTGTATGGGTACTTACTTCGTGGCACCGGTACTAATGACTAATCAAACAACTCTCATGACGAGACCCTTTACAAAGCGGGAACACATTATTGAGGGAAGCAGTTTTGTGCCAGTTGTTGTGAGACAAAGATATGATAGTGAGATAGGAACAGGTATCTTGCTGTAGTGGCGATACATGGCTACTCCATCAGCCAAGAACGAACGAATGGTGGAAATGAGGTAACAAGATGTATAACCAAGGTACAAGACAATATGGACCAATTATCAAACAAGGATGGGTGAGTAGGTAAGTTCACGCAAGTGTGGAGAATGGTAGACGGGTAGAGATAAGGACACAAGGGAACCAGTGACTGTTGATGTCACTATTTCCTTGATTTTCGTACAAATGCTCAACAGAGTATAATTCTGTATGTCGGTGAAGGGCATTTTCTTAGACTTTATCGTCCTCGACGACATAATCTGAAGGTCTAATTCAGTGAATCGATAAAGATAAAATTATAAATGATATGTTTTGCCTGAACCTGTCTCAACGGAAGCTCGAATCGGTTGTACTAGGACGAGATGTAATGCACTCAACAGGCTTCCTTTGTAACTCTGTCTTATTCTCATTTAGACTGCAACGACGAAACGGAGATTTGAAATTGTTAATAGCTTATCGTACGAACGATAAAACCCGGTGTTACTTTAGACTGAATTACTAACTTCGCTTGCACGAGTGCGTTTTATCTCTTATATTCTACTTGTTTGAATCACTGGATTACGGAGATGCTGGGGAAGTACCTTGAAGGGTTTTAGTCGGACAATTTCAACCGGTACTAATTTTCTTTTAGGTCGGGTACTTATTCTATCGATCTCTTTCTGCCGAATCACTAATTAGCGGGGACGTATACAAACCAACACCGGTTGTCAAATGGTGGAAGGACAGAAACACACACACACGCACACACTTATTCTAGGGGCTAACAAGTTAAAACAAACTCTATATCTGGCCACTTGTACTAAAGACCAACAAAATGGATTAAAAAATATATTTTGTTGGACAAAGGAATGAAAAAAAAAAAAAATATATATATATAATGTACGCATGCACTCTAAGACACCGATAGATACAGAAGGATACACTCACGCAGAAACTGACACGCACGCACAGAGAGACATACGTACACATGCATATATATATATATATGCATGATTAGCCGTCTCGAATCTTGTTCTAGACTAACACACTTCAACAAC
>NC_142931.1:48123475-48175975 GCF_046866305.1 Octopus bimaculoides | reverse complement strand
TTACTTACACATGCATCACACACATATATGTTTATTCATAAAACCCGTGTAATAGATATATAAGCAGAACAATATATATGTCTGTACACGTGTGTGTATCTATATTATATTAAAAATGAACTTCAATCTTTGCTTACTTGCAATGCTACACAGCCAAACTGGCGCTTAATAGGAAAATACTATGAATTAAGTACCCCTGAAATGTGAATATAAACAGAATAAAACAGGTTTCACGTAAATCGGATAAGTGGTTTTTGAGATATTGGGGGTTTGGGGGACATAAATATCCAAAACGGTGCATAACGGGAAAATACACCAAAAATAATATAACCATGAAAGGGAAGAAACTCTAACCTTTCGATTGGGCAAAGTCTTTGTGACTTGTCAACGAAAAAATACGAGTTGTTTTTTACAGTGAATGTTTCTATTTTCACTTTTGTTAAACACACTGTTTTAACCATTTGCAAATATTCTAAAGTGAATGTATTTCAAAAATGTAAATTGTTTGTACAATAGGTATTTATATATTAGCTTTCTTTAAACAGAAAATTTTAAAATTTCTTTTAAAATTATTTTCAAGTGAATACCATTATAAAAAAATTTTCTTTGGCATATTTAAAAAAATATTTTAAAGTGATAATGACTTTAAAAATACGGTAAATATTTCATAAAAGACCCGTTCGTAACCTCGGGGTGAAATATTTTTTTCCATAGGTTTTTTTGCTGCTATTTGCGATAAAGGACCCGAAATAGCTGTTACGTGGTAGCAGGGTGTGCTAGAAACAGCAGCAAAATTTTTCCTTTTCTGGGGAAAGGAGCCGTTTATGCGTGATTTCGATGTCACATTCGTTGAGAACCTGGAAAAGAACAAAACTCCGTTGGTGGGAAACTCTGAGGTCCCAACATCCCTTCCTTCCTTTCTTTTCCGGAAGAAAGTGATTTGCGTTGGGTTTGGAGGTGAGATACGGCGAATGCACTCGAAAAAACCTGTGAAAAAATTATTTCCCACCGAAGTACGAACGGGTCCTTTACAAAATATTTGCCCAAGATCGGGGCACGCATGCGAATAGAAGGGTCGATGGGACTGATAAAACAAGGGCTGAGTGTCTGGCTGAACAGAGGGAAAAAACAGAAGCAGGAGAGATCAGAAATCGGACAATCGGAAAGCTGAGCATCTGGCAAAACAGAAAAAGAGACAAAAGCAGGAAACGTCATGAATCGGATGCTCATGTGAAAATAAACGGAATAAAACAAGTCTTGCGTAAATCAGACCACGAGTTACCGAGATGCGCTTTTTGTGGGGTATATTTATATATAGCCAGACCGGCGTATAATGGGGAAAATGCTTTGAAAGGAAGATAACATTGAAATATGAATACACACGGAATAACAGAAGTTTCGTGTAAATCGGTCCACAAATTTCCGAGATGCGTGGGTTTTTGAACTAATGGTGTTACACACACACACGTGTGTGTGTGTGTGTAACACTATTATTTTCTCATACAAGTACTGAAATTGCAGTTCTCTTTGCACACCTGATGGCTTCTGAGAGAATGCCAATGAATTCTCATCCCTTACACGGAGGAAGACAGCTAATAGTTTTACTAATTTCTTCAACAGTAGGCAATACATCTTGTCCCTGCATCAGAGGTAGATATTCCACCTTACCTACTAAGATATTTACTTCCTGTGGAGTAGACTGCAGTAATGCTCTATCTATCTTCCGTCCTTGTACTTGATGGACTCTTTGTATTTATGATTTCCAGTGGTTCTTTATTGCTCATGGATAGGTCGTGGGCCTTCTTTATCTCCTCATATACTCCGTAGATATTACTTGTGCGAAATTGTGCTTGAATACATTTGCAAAGATGTAGCATTAAACTTGCATGGGCGAGTATTAACAACTGTCTCGATTGGGAGAGACAGAGGTTACGCTGTAGTAGTGCGGCAAGCTTCGCCTCGATGACGGTAGTGAGTCTAGCCGAAATTCCTTCAAACCAATCCTCCGTTTTGCTTTGTCTCCTACACGAGGCCTTTAGTGTGGTACTGTGGATGGTGTCCTTGAGAGAGTTCCATATTGTGTGTGCGTCTCTGAGGTGGGGGAGGACTCCAAGTAGGATGTCCTCTAGTAACCTGATGAACTCTCTTGATTTATCTCGGTGTCGTGTCATTATGATATCAATGCTCTGCCTGCCGGGATATGAGTCATATAGCAGATTTTCCTTGGCTACAGTATTACCTTGCAACAAACCAAAGAGTTAGCAGTCTGCACTTTAAAAGATCCAGTCATTAACATATTCCCCAAGTGGTTGCGTTTTTTAAGTAAAAGGTTCTCGATTTTCCACTGTTTAGAACTGGGATGTTTCCAAGGCATACGTGCTGGGAAGTGTGTTCGTACACACACACACACACACACACACACACACACACACACACACACACACACACACACACACACACACATATATATGGATGGATTTCGTGCAACGCTAAGAAGCCATGCACAGTATGACTTTTCGACTCGAGTTAATTAAGTACTCCAAATGATTGTTATAATGTCCACTTAAGTGGAGTCTAAACCGGCTAGTTCTGGCATTGAGTCGTATAAGTTGTAATAATGAAGTTCAACTAAATAGTGAAAATTTGAAATCATTTAATATGTATGTTTCAAGTTTGCGTAACATATAACAGGTAATGCATCCATTGCCTTAAGTGAAGAATATTTACGTAATGTATGTGTTTTCTATTGTTTTACGCAAATCTGAACCGTACGTATGGATATCTATATATGTATATTTACGAGAGGATGCTGAAAAGTTTCTCGCTTTGGATAAAAGAAAATACAGGAGGATCAGTTAATTATGATTTTATTCCCCTCTCAGATTCACTCACTTATTGCAGCAGTCTTTCAGTTTTTCTAAGCCCTGTAAAAGAACTCGGAAATTTGGGCCTCTAACCAGGTCTTTAACGACACCCTTAAAGCCAAGAACGTTTCAGCACCTATATATATATGTGTGTGTGTGTGTGTGTGTGTGTGTGTGTGTGTGTGTGTGTGTGTGTGTGTGTGTGTGTGTGTGTGTGTGTGTGTGTGTGTGTGTGTGTGTGTGCGCGCGCGTGTGTGTGTGTGTGTGTGTGTGTGTGTGTGTGTGAAAGCTTTATATACCTCTGACTAAATTACCTCCTCGATTTATCCTGGTATTTGCTTGAAGTTTTCGTTTGAAAAAAAAACAGTGCGCACGTGACTGGCCTGCTGAAAACAAGACCAAGAACATTAGTCATGATATGAAACTAAAACAAAAAAAATCAAACAACAACATTAATAAAAATAACTTAAAATGTATACACACAATTGCTTAGATAATGTCCCACTAATATTTCATTTAAGACTCATTGAAGCAGAAATGTCATCGCACTTATGCAGTATGTTTGAGTTGTCTTTTTCTCTCTCTGCTACACTTCTGCACAACTATATATCATATTGCACTGACTTAATTTGCACTAGTTTCTGCATTTTCTCTGCACGAGTTCACTTCGTAGTATATGTACGTGTATGTTCGTGGTGTTAATTGTCAGTCTAGATATCTTTCGAACTGAAATGTCAATCTACTCTTGTGTGGGAATTAAATTGCGTCGAGTCAGCGAGTGAGCCTCTCCGTAGTGGATTACTGAGCTAGAAATGGCAGCTAAATCTTACTCAATTCACGTCGTACCATCATGGACACATTGGATAATGGTCTAAATACACATAAAAATAAATCAGGATGGTTGCTATAGGGGTACTGGATTAGAACTCATCTGAAGTAGCGAAACAACGCATGTGCTTGACTATTAAAATGTGTTTATTCGAGTAAGTTGCACTATGAAGAGAATCTGCATATCTAGGAATTTGCATATCTTTACCTTTTTATCAAGTTTTTCTGTGTTTTAGCGTACGCGTTTTCATTTTGCGTGGAGTGGGGGTGGGGCGCATCCGTCAGCTTTCAGGTATGAGTAGCAGCATATAAACACACACACACACACACACACACACACACACACACACACACACACACACACACACACACACACACACACACACACACAAAACAAACACACCATCGCGCACACGCAACTGTATGTAGCTCAGCATTTTCATACAAAGTATGAGAAAGTTCAAATACCTTATACATACACACACACAGATATGTTTATATATATATATATATATATATATATATATATATATACATGTATATATATATATGTGTGTGTGTGTGTGTGTGTGTGTGTGTATATATATATATATATATATATAATGTACCCCACTGGCTTTTTATGTACTGTGCGTAAAGAGCGCCGTGTTTTCGTCTGTATGTGCCTGCATACATGTATGTATGTGTCACAACTGAGATGCATTGTATGTGCTCGTTAATGGCAACGATGCTGCATTCTGTTGCACCAAGGAAATAATCCTTAGAGGATTCATTGTGAAATGTCAGTGTGCAATCGAACCTGTTTGTGTCTCTGCATCTGCATGTGTATGGTCGGTCAGCTGAAGTTATGTGTATAGCTGTTCAAATGCAGTGTAGTGTCCATTCAGCTTTATTTGTGTGTGTGTGTATGAGAGAGAGAGAGAGAGAGAGAGAGAGAGTTCCATTGTAGCTCTTTGCATGTGCGCGTGTTTGTTCAATTGTAATTATTGCATTGCAGTTGTGTATTCATTTGCAATTGTGTCCATGTTTAGTTGCAGTTGTGTATCCTCAATTATCGTTGTGTTCAGTAGCACTTGCGCGTGCGCGGACGCCCGTGTGCGTGTATGTGTGTATGTGTGTGTGTGTGTTGTAGTTACGTGTGTGCATGTACAGCAGCAGCTTATAACTGCAGTTGCAGAGAACTGCAGTTGTGCGTTGATCTGCCGTTATATGTTTGTGTGTTGAGTTGCAGTTTTGTGTGCATGTTTTCAAATGTACGTTTGTGTTGAATTGCTATTCAGCAGGACTCTACGCGCATTTAACAGCATTTCTATAAGGCTTTGTGTGTGCTTTCGCGTGTGTATGTATTAAATTAAATTTGACTGAATGTACCACCGGGTTTCTGTATTACATATACATGTGTCCAATCTATGAGTTATATTTTTATGCGCATATGTGTGTGTATGCATGTGCAGTTATGTACAAGAATGTATCCTGTCTGCCTATACAACTGCATATGTTAAGTTTTAAGATGCCTGTCTGCATTTGATAGCGTTGTTAGCTAGCTACATCTTAGCTTGCAATTTGATACTCTGACGACACGATTATCACAGATTAGTGGACTGATAGAAGTGTGCAATCCAGCAAGCATAAATATGTATGTATATATACATTTGGATCGTAGTATATTGCTGCTGGTTGCATACAGAACATATAATATACAGGGTAGCCCAAAAGTAGGTTTACAGTTATTCAGCTATCTCTTTCATATATTAACAATTTAAATCTTAATTGTAAAACAAAATATGAAACCGTTATTTTATGCTAATTTAGTTAATTTTGTCAAGCTCCCTTTTCAGATTGTAAGATAGAAATTTAAATTTTTAAAAATGTTTTAAAAGAAATTTAAAGTGCCTGCATGATAACTCTGAACCTACATTTTGACCACACTGTAGAAATAGGTATATACACTAATGCATATGTGAATATACATATATCTAGAAAAATGCGAAAAACGGTAAAAAGAAATTAAGTAGGAGGCTAAACTAACTTCTCTCTCTTTCTCTCTTTCTCACTTTTCGTATATATATATATATATATATATCGCTAGCCACTAAGCCTTTTTGTTATTTTCTCAATCTGCTTATTTCTGTGTTCCTTTCTGTTGAAGAGCGTAGGCTCGAAACGTAAAAGACTTTCTCACTTCCCGAGCGTTAAACTAATACATTTGTTTTTTTGTTTACACACCCGTCTTCGTCTTTTGTTTTTTGTTAAATTCCAACTATATATATATATATATATATATATATATATATATATATATATAGGAGAATTCACGAAAAAACAACAGACGAAGACAGGTAGTGTAAACAACAAATGGATGTATTAGTATAACACTCCCGGGGGACAAGAACGCAAACCATTCAGACAGTTAGGTGATACAAAAAAATGACAACAAAACATTCAGGTAGACGATACCAAGGAAACAAGGACAGGTCATTCGGAGTTTTCTTTCCTCAGTCGAGTTCCAGATTATCTTTGCAATTTTAGCTGGTTATACTCGAGATTGCTCCAATCTGGCCAGCCCCAAGGAAAAACTAAGCTAAAAGCATTAGATTCCTCGTGTATGCAGAACTCTGTAATAGAAAATAGTCATTTCATGTATTCCATTGAAAATGCGTGCTCTGTGCATTAATCGTGGGGCTTCTGAGAATAAAATTAGTCTTTTTCGTATGTAATGATATATACCGTATTTTAACGTGTATAAGGAACCTCCTAATTTTGGGGGCTTAATATTTGGAAAAAAAGGTCTTGTAAGGTAAGGAATTATAATACAATCCATGCATAAGAAACTCCCATATTTTTAAACCTAATTTTTGACAGAAAAGTGTTCCTTATATACGTTAAAATACGGTATATACTCCATTCTGTAAGTCTTGTATATATATATATATATATATATATATATATAT
The DNA here is from genome assembly GCF_046866305.1 of Octopus bimaculoides. Classification (NCBI taxonomy): domain Eukaryota; kingdom Metazoa; phylum Mollusca; class Cephalopoda; order Octopoda; family Octopodidae; genus Octopus; species Octopus bimaculoides. Next base: position 48,169,332 of record NC_142931.1, on the reverse strand, counting down.
ATATATATATATATATATATACACACAACTGCGTAGAAACAATTTTAGTGATTGAAAATAAATGTCCAACCGTACGCCTTCTCGTTGACTCTAATTTTTTTCAATTATATATATATATATATATATATATATATATATATATATCACATGCGCTTCCTTCCACTACTTGATAAATAGTGTTGGTTTGTTTACGTCCTTGTAACTTCGCGGTTTGAATATGCGCGTATGCAATTTACTTTTCCGAATTTTTCTTACCTTGCGTTACCTATATATATTATGACCTGGGGCTCTATTTACTTTGGAAACAGAATGGTCTTACAAACTTGTACATTGACATATATGGATAAAATACATTTTAAAAGTATTTGGCATTATTTCGGGCTATTTGACTATAAGTACCTTTAATACAACGGCTCCACCTCTATTTAAACAACTACGTCGTGTCGTCTCACTATTCTTCAAACACATACACGCACTCGCACACACTCACATATACCCACACACAGAGACACTCATACACATGAACATTCATATACACGCACACACTCTCACACAGACACTCATACACACTCACACAAACTGAAATAGCAAAATTTGCTTTCACTATACCGTGTAGTAATTTCAGAAATGGATGGCTCAAAACTTCGATATTAATTCAATCGAACACATTTGGGAACATCTTGGTAGAAAGTTGCATGCAGGATTATCAAAAATTTCATAAATAGCATTAACCGAAATGTGGGTGAACCTGGATCAAACTTGTTGCTGATAATTTAATCAATTCCATGTGTAACCGATTGAAAGTCCTGCTAGCTAAAGTATAGATGACTTTGACAAAATTTTATTCAGTTTGCATAATTTTTTTGAAGATATTACACGTTAAATTAAAGTGGCATTTCATTAACTTGACTTGGGAGATTTTATAGACTACAAGATATATAATAAATCTCTGAACGAGGTATAGTCCTCCTGGGGCTACAAGCTTCAGTAGCATCCACCCTTAATATATTTCACGATATATCGTAGCGTATAAAAATTCGTATATATGTATGTGTGTGTGAATTCGTTTTGTAACTGTCGAACTCGAAGGTAATAATGCTATAATTGGATATATGGCGGGCTGATATTGTGTTTTAAAAAGTCTTGGATAGAAAATTCGAAGCTTGCCAGTGGGACTCGAACCCGCATGACAGACGTTCTACTATTAAACTAAAACAATCCTTCAAACTCCTCTCTCTGTTTTAGAAGCTTTATTTTTACCAGCATCCTCATCTTCTCTAGTAGATATCTAATCAGTTAATTCTTTCTGAACTGCCATCTTCGCATCTTTAGAATCCTTCTATGGCCACACAGATCTCTTCTTTACTCAGAAGGTCTCTTATTTTTTTAAGGATTAATACTGCATATATATATATATATATATATATATATATATATATATATGTATGTATGTATGTATTTAGGAAAGAAGTTTCGTAACGAAACTAGCCGACGACTTGCTGCGTGTAAAATCCCCGTTATCTTTTTTAGTGGATTCCATAGTTTTGTTTTATCTAATTGAAGTTACTATTAATCTTAATCTATAATTACTTGTAGAGAAAAGTAAACATCTCTAATTAGAAAAAAAGGAAAAAGAAAAATTTAGTTGTCAAAGAATGTTCATAGTGTATGATGTGTGTAAGGCTGCGCACGCACTGAATGGTGAAGAAATTCACTTTGCAATCATGATGTTCTATGATCGATTCAACACTGAAGCATCTTGCTGTTGTGTCTTTCACTCTAGCTTCGTGTGAATGCAAACTGTGTGAATGAAGTCAGATAGATAGAAACTTTGTAGAAGCTTCTCAGATGTATTATGCTTCAACTTCAAAAGTACTGTGTTGTCACACAACGTAACTTAATAAATCCGACCTAGGATTTCATTAGAAGTACTTGTGTCTGTAAAATACACGGCATATCTGTCTCTCTGTGTATCTATCTGTCTACCAATCTGTTCGTCTAGATAGATATATATGGAGAGAGAGAGATAATATATAATCAGATATTATATAGATAGATGTACATACATACGGTTAAAAGATATTGAAATCTGACAATGATCGCCAGAATACTAGGTGCTAACCAGCAAATGTTGGTTGGATTTACTTGTCGCTATCTCATTATATTTTTCCGTTCATTCCTTCCCGCTGCGTTTTTATCTTTGTGTGTGCGTGCGCGCACGCAGACACACACACACACACACATACACAAACACATACACATACACAAACACACACATATATAATTCTCATAAGGACTGTAATATCATTTGTAAGAATCACACTCTCAGTTAATCGCTTGTCCAAATTGCATACTGTATTTTATTTTTTCCACCAATTCTAAATTGATTTCATTGTCATTTATCTATATCTCTATATCGTAGTTTCGTATTGATTATACAGAGAGGAACTGCTCTAAACATGGCATGGGTTCCGGATGTAATGAAGTTTTATGTAGATTTTAATACAGGCCTAAGATTAAAACACACTCAGCAAATAGACATGTTCAAAACGTTCCTCCTTTTGACCATCATTATTATAACTGGACCTTGTATATAGGACTAAATCATATTTGGTGCCTTTGAATTTTTGATAATGGCAGGTGATATGAGGGGAATTATCTCGTAATAGGTCAAGTGATGTTTAGAATTGTTATCGTCGGCTCCCAGTGTTGAGTGGGGTATTATAGTATAAGAATTAGAATTGTTAAATCTGTCGCTATCCGTTATGTTCACTTGTACATGAGAAAGGTTGCATGGCAAATGACTGGAATCCAAGTGAAACTTGGGCTGTTGAAGTCTTGGTTAGTAGAACCGATCACCTAATATAGTGATCGATATGGTAGTTATTGTAGTGTATAGAATGTAAAAAGACCGTTTGAGGAATTGTTATTATATGCTTGAACGGCATTCTGATAAGTAAATTATATATTTTAGGCGGATTGCATTTAGTTTTGACAGAAGTCCATCACTGTTGTTTTCTTTATGTAGGTGACTTTTGCTTATCGAACTAACGATGGAATGTATATATTTGCAAATCTGTTGCAAACAGCAGCCATATATCCACCAAACCACATTGTAGCACATCTAGGAATAAATTATCCAATATCAGGAAAAGACAAAAAAAACTTTATGGATGGAAATCGATTTTTTCATAGGGTTGCTCAATCATTTGTGTACGGGCTAAATACGACAATCACAATTATATATTGACACAAATACATTATAATTTGTACTGAACAGCAGCTTGACGTATTAATTATATCTATTTTATCACAACAAAGACATCTATTTATCTCTTGATGGTAGTTTCAAGCTAACATAGTATAATTTGTGGAATGACATCGGACAAATCAATGAGCTGAGAATGAAGTAAATTTCAGGTTATATGAACCAGTACAAAATAACTTGTAGACATCTGATCATTAAGATCATGAGAACGGGTGTTGAAATCATGTTACCAACATGCAGATTTCAAGGAAAAGGGTTAGTTTTTTTCCCGTCCATGTATTGAATAGGATAAGCGATATCAATGGTGCAGATTATTGATATCCAAATAAATAAGTACCCTGGCTTTCGAGCAAGCAATATACTGAAGCGCTTTCTTACTTTTCTACTTTTCGTATAAATAATAGTGTGGTCGCCAGAAGATTTATTACTTAACGTACCTGTAACTGAATTATCTGTGTCCTTCTCTATTTTTTCTTTGAAGATGGTATGACATGATTTATTTCCAGGAGGTCGTAAGTTTCTTCTTTTGCTGCGATGATGACTCAAAAGGAAAAAAAAGGAGAAAGAGTTTTGATGCTGTCTATTGGCAATATTATTTATTTGTTTTATTCATTATTTTCTTTCAGACTAAATTTCAACATTTTGAGTTACGTTTAAGCGATCAAACAAGATGAAAAGAATAAATAGAATAAAGAATTTATTGAAGATGAAAATTTCAAATTCTGAGACTTGCCATTTTTTTACGTATGTGTTTCATAACGGGAGAGAATGTATGTAGCATAATAAAGTTTAATATAATAGCCTGGAAGGAAGAAAAAAAGGTCTCGTATACTTTTTTGTTGACTATCAATGGGTGATATGATACAGAATCATATAGGTCATAGAAATATTTAAGAATGAATATTCAGTCTACATCATGAAATATGCGAAGATCTTCTGTCTGTGTACAAACCTATTTGGTTATGCCTGTAAAACATTATTCTTGCATCACACAGACAAAAGTCTTACCTTTAACTATAATTTTCGTATTACTTCTATTTTCCTTTCACTGAAAGACGGGAATTTTAGAAGACTAGGCAAGGGTGAGATGTTGTTAATAATCTTGTAATGTTTTCGAACTCTTAAGTTTCGTTCGTTATAGATAAATATTTTTTTCATTTGATACTCCTATGTAAAACAAGAATCTGTTTCTAATCTTGTTTCTATCAATCAGTAATGTGCGTAGTACCAAAGACGTGTGTAGCGATTGAACTAATGCTTCTATGTGGTTCATACTAAATAAAAGTATGAAATCATGAGTTCTCGTACATGCACAAGGCTATACGTTTATAAAAGAGCTGTATATTACTCTGCTAAATCAGTACTTAATACATGATGGGTACTGATTTTTTATCTCTCGGTTGAATTCAAAATTAGAACATAAATGATCGAAAGTAAATACGTAATGGTACTCAGACTGTGCATTTATCGTTGATGCCACCTTAGCGCTTTGAATGTAAGCAACAAGGTTACCATTCGATCGGTTGGCTGTAGCAGCCAAATCTCTCCGAAATCACACTCTGCTGTCTGAAAAGGAAAAAAAGATGTTGAAGTATGTAATCGAAGATACAACGTGGTCTCAAGTGGAATTATTTTGATCATAGGTTTTATTACACATAGCTGAAATGACGGTTAAGGAATATGTGTGCAATAATGGTTATTGATCGTCAGTGTGAGAAGCAAGGGGAGTATTTTAACTTGATCTCGGTACTTGGCTTGTATATTACTTTTATTGAACCTAACATGGATAAAAAATTAAAAAAAGAAGTCACACTCGGTAAAATTTGAACCTGGACTTTGACTAGTCTCGACGTTGTTCGGCTCGTTCTCGATTATATCTTTCGCTAAACTTTAAATGTATGCACTCATACCACTGTTCGAGCACATTTCTGTTTTTGATAACAATTCATCGGTATCATGGCAACAAATTCAGTGAAACATCATCTGATAGCAGAATCCTAAGTGTGTATAAGAACCAAATGCTAGCCGTTATTTCCATTTTACAATTTTTCATTTCCAAAATAGAAGAAGAAAAAAAAATTTGGATGTTTTGTTACTGTTATAGGCTCGAATTGATATATCAGAGTGAGAAAGTGATAGTTTATACTGTCATTTTAACGGCGCTGTGAGAACTGTTTTTGAGAGAATAACTAGGAACGAAATTTTTGGTGTGAAGATTTCTACATTAGCCGAAGATCGTTGAATCATTTACATAAAGATAACTATTAACAGACAGATTGATTCGCCATGTTTGTGAATATGAGAAATGATCATGTATGTGAGAACAAATTTGTGTGCGCATTTCAGTGTTTCAGAGTGAGTCAGTGTGTGTGCTTGTAATTAAAGTTGGATGAGTGAAAATGTTTGTTTAAAACAGTGTGATATGTGTGAAACTACGCGAGGGCCTGTAAAAGCTATTAACAATCACGTGGTTTAGGATGATTGTGATTACGATGAGTAATTTAATCTTCACTGAGTATATGCCATTGATAACCACTTAGAAATATACGAAAGATGCATATAATTATGGATTTGCTGATTAATTAATTGTCTTACCCCTTTAGCATTTAAACCGGCTGTATTAGGCTCAACTATTATACCCAGTTTATGTTAAAACCAGCCAAATCTCGCATCTCACTCCTACCCTACAATGTCAGTCTAAAAATAGGCATTCACATCTTCAAAATTTCGAAGCTACGAGATGACACGTGACTAATCCAAAACAGTGTGAATAAATAAGCTTTACATTTGACAAATTTGAATGGAAAAGGGTTAAAAGCTTTACACACGCGTTAGTTTACAATTGCCACATTTTAAAATCATTAAAAAAATGATAATATATAACTTAAATATTGCAATTTCAAGAGGTGCGTATGTGTGAGAGTTTTTTCTGGATGTACAAACGAGTTTTTCAAAGAAAATATACCTAAAACAGATCTTATTCATTTATTTGAAGTCGAGCCCTCACTCCGTTCCTACTCTTAGTTTTACATGTATTGCGGCGGTCGGCGCTGCGTCTAACTAGACCCATCGTATGGTTGACAGTCGAATGAATGTAGATGTAACAGTGATATTGTACGTAAATAGGTACATTCCGGAAAGAAGCTGCAATGGGAGACGGAATAGCGAAGTGAACTGTTGAAATGTTGCAGAAGGTGAAGGGTTGACATTGGATTGCTGGTGTAGCTGTAGAATAAGGAATATAAATTGAGCCTATGCTGTCACATGAGAATATGTAGCAATGAATTGCTTAACGCGTGGTTGGTAGGAGTAATTGGAAAATATGCTTTGATACTGAAGTTGATGCAAGAAACTGCGTTTTTGGTGCCGTCTTCGGATCCATTGTTATCTTGCCGAATTGCTATCTATCTTCATCAACTTCACCAATCACAAAAAGCAGTGGATACTGGAGCGCATTGTAGGATGTAGTAATTCCTACGAAACCTCTTGGTAAGCAATATTCGTTGTTTTCTCTTGTGGAACAAATGCAAATAGATTTTTCTTTTGCTTCCCACTCTAAAGCAGCTAACATATAACTGCCCGTTTGACAAGCATGACTCTTCCAAGTGAGGTCCTACCACAGACAGTGTTTGACCCTGGGATTTATGGATAGACATTTCGAAGCTGATACGAATAGGAAATTGTACTCTTCTGAATGAAAAAAGAATTTCAGCTCCCGATGGAATGAGAGGAATCCTAGGTATGAAAGCATCCTCGCCTTTTCCTCATCCAGAGAGAATGGTGGCCTCAATAACATGTGGCATCATCTTCTTTACCACTAGGCGTGTCCCATTGCCGTATGTTGGTTGATCAAAATTCGTCAATAACATTACCGGCGTTCCCATCTGTGGTGAGGTAGTCCTGAAGTTATTCTAGGAAAGCTCGTCGACCGGCTTTTCAAGTTTCAAGCTTCCAAACTACCTGTGGTAGTTGAACAGGATTACAATTATATTGCGCCAATGTTTTTGACAACGAATATACGCTTATCCAACGATGAAACGCACAGGGATGCGATCGCACATTTAGACACATAAACATATCAAACTCTATTGCTTTCAAGTTTTGGTACCGGGCTAACAATTTCGGTGGAGGGATAAATCAAGCAGTTCGACCTTAGAGGTCTACTGATATTTATTTTATCGATCCCGAAAGGTTGAAAAACAAAATCGAGATCGGCGAAATTTGAGCTCAGAGTATTTGAGCTCTAAGCATTTTGCCCGGCGTACTGGCGATGCTGCCAGTTAGTTGTCTTAAATATATGAAACCATATTCGTAACAAAATACCAAATACTGTAGTATTAAAGATATATAAAAATTAAATGTTAAAAAAAAAAAAAAATTAAAACTTATATACATCATTTTAAATGGTAACGAAAGTTTAGATAAGGTTGGGCAGTTATCGTGCTGGTGTCTGCGAATGAGCCAGAAAAACGTCTCTAAGGCTGTCTCTTACCCTAGACAATAAGCCTCTCATTTTACTTAATGGCATGTTGAGATTGGAGCACGCCGGTATAACGGCTCTGTGAATTATTGTGAATACTGTTGTGAAAACTGTCTCGGTGAATAATTGTGATTTTTGTGGAATTATTACAGTTGCATTTCACGTGAGCTGCTGCATTTTTCCCAGCTATGGCAAGTGGTAGTGTCTCCAGTATGGAGAGCTACGCCAAGGCCACTGCGGTGAGGAAGCCAGTGCCGCCGGAAACCAAGTTAATCAAGTTGGATATGGAGGAGGTGACCAGAAGCAGGAATTTGATAGAAGTTGAGGGAGACTCGTACAAATTGTGTCCTCCAAAAGAGACTAAAGAAGAGGTCATATGAAGACCAAATGCCCCCTATATGAGTTCACACAGCCACAGCAAGAGAAAGCACAAGCAGAGGAGGAAAAATTGTAGACCACACTGAGGAAATAAAAGAGAGACAGAAGTGTGAATCAGAAAACAAAGAAGAACGAAAATGGAGCTACTAGTCCTAAAAAGCGAAGGAAGAATAAGTTAAAGGAACGGTCAACAGAAAACAAAAAAGAGATAAAAAAAAGCCAGAAACTAATAATGTAGAAGAAGAGGAGGAGAGAACGGAGAAAGATGTGAAATACAAGGGGCTTTTGATAAAGTACGAGAATTGCGAGCAGACGGAGAGAAAAGTCGAGAGGTTAAAAGAAATAATAAGAGTGAAAATGCCTGAGAAATGTGCTGAAAATGCATTTTGATACGTGAGGAAAGATGCTTCGAGTGCATAAAAGAACTTGGTGAAAATTTAATAACGAAACGGATATGGTTGGTGGAGACACCACCCCCTAGAACTGATTATTTGCAGTTGTTAAAGACGGACGTAACAATGATTAATGGAAGAAAGGTAACGCGAGTATTTCAATTTTTTGAGTTACAAAACCGTTAAAATGTTTACATGACGTTGAACGTAAAAGTGAAAAACTGGATAAATGTAACCACCCGACCTCGGGGATCGAGTGGACATTGCGCCTCATTTTTTTCATTCTTGCATATTATCATTTCATTTTACTTACCCCGATTTTATGATTGCGTTTTGTACTGTCTTTGTTTAGTGATGTCTTAAAAATTCTTTGTATAGCCCTTTATGGGTAATAAAGAAATCGGCATGTTGACATTGGAGAATACTTGAATTTTGAGATTATCTTCTCTCGAGTGGAGCTGTTCCTAATTGCCATTTGGTAATTATGATACATCCTCTGGCGGTGGAGATAATTTCACTAAATCCATAGTATTTGATATACATTTGTATGTTCATGTTGTTCAAATACATACTGTTTTGCCATCAAGTTATTTCTCTGTGCTGATTTGTGTGTGTGTGTGTGTGTGTGTGTGTGTGTGTATATATATATATATATATATATATATATATATATATATGTATATATATGAGAGAGAGAGAGATAATCAGAGGTATTTGGACAAGATCTGAGACGTATAATCTTTCAGTGGGGCTCAAAAGTATCATAGTCGAAGAGATTATCCATAAAAAAGTAAACAGTGAATAACCATTTGCCCGCTAAATTTGATCAGCGCACTCGTGTTTGTTATGTATATCGTCAACAACCGTCGCCCGACTTGCTACTTCTGTGGTAAAGGAACGAGCTACATTACAGTTCGAGTGAAAACTAAGCTTCGCTCTTGCTGAAACGTTGAACAATTTACTGAAAATATATATCGCATTTTTCCTTCTTTCTTTTTACCTCCTGTTCGTTTTGTAAGAGAAAAAAAGTCTATATACTTTCTGTAATCTATCTCTCTCGTCCCCATCCTATTTGTTTGGTTCATTCAATCTTCTTAAGGTGAAAGGGAAAACGATGACTACAAAACAAAGTGCGTAAGCTTTGCTTGTCACATCCTTGAAATGTTTAACAGTAAAATTATAGTCGCCGTTAGCTTGTAAGTAAAATTAAAACTGACAAGTCTTCCTCTATCTTCAATTTTCTTTGTTCCAAGTTTTCCTTTGTTCTTTATTTGTTTCATTTAGTTTTGTACTCTGTTACGTGTTTATTTTCTCCGACAACGAGGTTTGGAAGTTGTTTCGCTCAGGGTTCAAGCAGCGGATATACTTCTGTTCCTGTCCTCTTGTGTGGGTTTAAAAGAGGTTAAAAACAAAACAAAAGGAAGAAACGAAAAAGATAAAATAAAATAGGTTGGAACTTAGTTGAAATTCCCACACGTGTTTCAAAAATGCGATTTCTTCCTTCAGCAACAAAATATAAATTATTTCTATATATATAGTTTTCATATATACTGCTGTTTGGTGTTGTCTTGAGGGAAATTTGGTGTATGCTTGAGCGGGTGTGCATAAATGCCAACACACATTTGTTTGGATATTTATATTTTGTCCTTTCGTTAGGATGGAAGGAGTTACTCATAACCATTTTACAGAGCTTCTGCACTTTGGAGTAAGGGAAAATGTATTTGTAACTCTAAATCTAACTTGAATAGTCGTAACAGAGTGGACTCTTGTAAATACACTCTTGGTGCTTGGTGGTGGAGTAAAACAGGGTTACGGATTAAGTCAAATGCACGCATACATATGTATACGCGTGATTTTATATATCTATTTATATATATATATATATATATATATATATATATATATATATATATATATATATATATATATATAGTGTGTGTGTGTGTATGTATACGAGGTATGTTTTAAAAGTATCCGATCTTTTGGGCCTAAAAAGGAAAATTTTTGTACATTTCGCAAGTTTTACAACTATGTAATTTCTGTGTGTTTATGTGTATGTACACACATACACACAATGGTATCAACCAAACTTTTGAATGTCATACAACGCTGGTCACAATGCGCTTCGTACCATTGTTGTGGCTTTTCAATAATGGTACCCTGTAAGGTAGGCAGACAAACCAACGCAGCTACTGAAAGAAACGTCGTTCTGTTCATGGGTTACCCATTTACAGACGTGCAAACTGAAATTACGTGACGTGAAATTAAGTGTTTTGCTCAAGAACATAACGCTCCGACGGTCTGAGAATCGAAACTGCAGTCTTGCGCTCCTAATCAATTAGCCACGCGCTTCCACATCTCAATACTCCCACACACAATGGGTATTATTTTATATATACTAGCCCCCTGTGTGGAAGCGCAATGGCCCAGTGGTTAGGGCAGCGGACTCGCGGTCATAGGTTCGCGGTTTCGATTCCCAGACCGGGCGTTGTGAGTGTTTATTGAGCGAAAACACTTAAAGCTCCACGAGGCTCCGGAAGGGGATGGTGGTGCACCCTGCTGTACTCTTTCACCCCAACTTTCTCTCACTCTTACTTCCTGTTTCTGTTGTGCCTGTAATTCAAGGGGTCAGCCTTGTCACACTGTGTTACGCTGAATATCCCCGAGAACTACGTTAAGGGTACAAGTGTCTGGAGTGCTCAGCCACTTGCACGTTAATTTCACCAGCAGTCTGTTCCGTTGATCGGATCAACTGGAACCCTCGACGTCGTAAGCGACGGAGTGCCAACAACAACGTTAGCCCCCTGTGGGCAATAAAGAAATTATTTTATTTACGTGTTTATTTATTTGTGTGTATGTATATATATGTGTGTGTGTAATATACTTATATATATATATATATACGCGCACGCACATTGTCATTTATTCAACTAGCTCCTAACTGATAAACAAAATTAATGCACGCATGCACACATATTTATCTACACACAGACTGAAGCGCGGGTCATGCTCAGGCGCGCGTGCTTGGGTATATATATATACATACATACAGACGTCCAGTCGCGCGCGCACACACACACACACATTCACTCACCCAAAAAACCCATAGACTCGCACATTCCTCGACCTGTCTGTTTGTATATTTTCATCTCATTATTTTTTCCTTTCTCTCACACACACGCACATATGCAATAACTCAAAAACATACTGCTGCCATGTGATGTCTACTGTTCTGTCATCTGACCTTTGTCTAGACAGCTGTATTATTTCCTAATCACGGGAACTTGAAGGTAGAAAACAGGTGCTCTTTCCTCTGCAGGTATCGCTAGTAACTGTAATGACAGGTGCATTTGCTTATGCACCTTACACATGCTATCTTTAATGCTCTTGTTTTATATATCACACATATATATATATATATGTGTGTGTGTGTGTGTGTATTTATCATTTGCTTTATCATTTTTAATTCCTTTTAAATCACCTTACATAATACTATTCATAGGTTTATGAAGCGTTTTAATTTTTGTCTATTACGTTTCAAGCTATGTTGGGGCCTTGTATACTAAGATAATCAGTGAGATATGCATGCTTTATATGCATGAGTTAAATGTAAGTTGAACTTTTAAGAAAAAATCCGTTTAAATTTTTAAAAATTACAAATCACTTCGGTACATCTGTATCCAACTGTACATAAGCTATAATACACACGCATACCTCTCTCCCCCCCTCTCTTTCTCTTCCATACTGTTGTTGGCACTCCGTCGCTTACGACGTCAAAGGTTCCAGTTGATCCGATCAACGGAACAGCCTGCTCGTGAAATTAACGTGCAAGTGGCTGAGCACTCCACAGACACACGTACCCTTAACGTAGTTCTCGGGGATATTCAGCGTGACACAGTGTGACAAGGCTGACCCTTTGAATTACGGTCACAACAGAAACAGGAAGTAAGTGTGAGAGAAAGTTGTGGTGAAAGAGCACAGCAGGGTTCGCCACCATTCTATGCCGGAGCCTCGTGGAGCTTTTAGGTGTTTTCGCTCAATACACACTCACAACGCCCAGTCTGGGAATCGAAACCGCGATCATATGACTGCGAGTCCGCTGCCCTAATCACTGAGCCATTGTGCCTCCGCTCTCTTCCATGCATACAGGCAACAAAGTAACTCACTGATGTGTGCGGTCAACCGACGACGGTCCGACCGAGCAAAACTAAGAAATGCAATCTCAGTTTGCCTTTCGTGCGCGCGCGCACACACACACACAAAATACATATATTCCTCCCTGAGTAAAATGTTGATGTAGTTATATAGATTCGCAAAAGTGTATTGAATACACATCCAATAAACCTTTTATTTATGTATGCCACTTTTACTCGTATGCACGCATTCGTGCTCAAAATTATATACTACATATGTCTAGATTTTATGGTATCATTAGCTTTCTCACGATTGTGAGCATTTCTATGGCTTGCTCTCCATAGTTTTTTTTTTTTTTTTTTCATCAACGTTTCTCATTCAAATGGAATCTAGTGAGTTTGTTTCGAAGCAGTCTTAAATATTGAGTCCTCTTCTTTCCCTCGGATATTTGCTCGGAATAGATCCTATAACTAGAACGGTTTAGTTTGCACTACACACAACAAAAAGGTAAGTGGTGAATTTAACCAATGAATTAAGTCCGCCAATTATAATCTCCCAAAAATAATCTTTCTTACTCTAGGCACAAGGCCCAAAATTTTGGGGGAGGGGTTCAGTCGATTAAATCGACCCAGTACGCAGCTGGTACTGAATTTATCGACTTCGAAAGGATGAAAGGCATAGTCGACCTCGGCGGAATTTGAGTCTCCAAGTAATAATAATAATAATAATCCTTTCGACTATACCGCTCAACTGGTACTTACTTCATCGATCCCGAAAAGATGAAAGACTAAGTTGATCTCGGTCGCATTTGAACTCAGAACATAAAGTCCGACGTGCTAACGATTCTGCAAGTTCATCACTTTATATAATAACAATAATTTTAAATTTTAGCACAAGGCCAGCAATTTCGATTACAGAAACCTTAGTGCTCAACTGGTATTTATTTTATTGGCTCCGAAAGCATAAAGGACAAAGTTGGCCTCTGCGAAATTTGAACTCAGAACGTAAAGATGGACGAAATGCTGCTTATAATGATAATAATAATTCTACTGTCGACATAATACCTGGAATTTTGAGGGAGGAGAATAGTCAATTATATCGACCCCTTTACTTGACTGGTACCTTATTTCATCAAGCCTGAAAGGATAAAAGCAAAGTTGACCCCATCGGGATTTGAACTCAGACACATAGAGCTGGAAAAAAACGCCGCTTGGCATTTCGTCCGGCGTACTAACGATTCTTCGAATTCGCAGCTTTTCTTTGTTACTATAGGCAAATGGTCTGGAATATGGGGGAGGGGCTAGTCGATATCATCTACCCCAGTACTGGTACTTTATTTTATCGAACCCGGAAGGATGAAATGTAAAGTGGACTTTGGCGGAATTTGAACCCAGATCGTAAAGAGCCGGAAAAAATATAGCTAAACATCTAAGGCCGACTCGCTAAAAATTCTACTAGCTCGCGGCTTTGCTTTATTGATGATTTCTTTATTATAATAATAATTTTGTGTTAGCAGAAACAATAAAGCGCAGGTGTTTAGTATATGTGTTTATATTGTGAGTTGAAACCCCACCTTACTTTTCATCTCCTTTTCATACGTTTAGGACTGAGAGGGATAGAGGCGTTATTTTTATATACTAAATACGTAAATATAACGACTCCCAATAGGATTCGGTAAATAAACTTTAAGCATTCAAGATTAATTAACGTTGGGAAATTCTTTCTGAAAATACATTGTGTGTCTTTGAGGACGTGTGTATGAGTGTGTGGAGGTCCGTGTGCTTGTGCATTTCCAGGACATTACTGGAAACAAATAATACACTTCTACGGAGACCTCTAGAAAAATATTCTGCCAAAAATGTTATCTCAATTAAATAGTCTGTAGTTACCACCCTTATCTCTTAATCTTCACAGCAGATGTTAATTGTTATTATTAAATAATTTTTGTAAACCTGCGAAGCTTTAGATTCAGACTGCGGGAGATTGTAAACCGTTTGTATCAACTATTTATTTGTAATTATTCTTTATTCCAATTTACATTTCCTATACGAAGAACATTAATCATAGTCCAATAATTTAGCCTTCTTTATGATGGTCTATTTTTATTTTTAATATTTTCTCATATTTCGAAGAATTGAAACTGTGTCTTTACGGTCTATTTGCTTCAGCTTTTTTAGCTTAATCAGATTTGCCTTACTCGATCACGCCAACCGTTAAGAGCCTGAATAGCGTTTGGAAGGTCAGCACGACAACCCGTGTCTGTTAGAGTTGATCTATAAAGGATTTTGCTGGATGACTAACCAGTGTAGATTTTTCTGAGTTTCTAAAGGAGTTATCATTGATGGCTCATCAATTCTCTTCGAAGTCCTGCAAATCGTACTTATCTTGCCCTAATGACAATTTCTGATTGCATAAAGACTGCTATAATCTTCGTTCATTCGAATATTTTTAGTCACGAAAAAATCTAAACGACTTGGAACTTGCGAGAGTAAGCGCCATCAAGTCTTGTCTCTAAGTGTTCGATGAGTGTTCGCGCAATGGGTTTGAGCAATGGCTCTGAGTTCATAATGACATGAACCAAATGGGAAACCATGAATTGCAGATGATTCTGAGTCCCTCGAGAATATGCCATATTTTTGTTAGACGATGTTTTTCATCTTTTCTTGGCCTTCTTAATCTATGTTAACTCATAAACTTGAACATCTATTTGCTTCAATATAAAATATAACTGATAAGGATATATATTAAAAAGCTTTTTCAAAAGCTGTAAAGTATTGCCTTTTTCACAATAAAAAGTTAACCGTTGAATATCACTATTGCTGAATCTTTTCAATCTCAGTCACAGCTTTTTTAATTAATTTTTTTTTTAACTAAACAGTTTGAAACTTCGGATACTGGTTGAATGTGTCACGTAGAACACGGTTTACTCATAAGGTTTTTGACAAAATTTTGTATTTGAGAAGTTATTTCGTGTTAAAGTTGTCGTATTTGGATAATTTTAAACAATGAATGACGTGTATTCAGCTGAAGATCCCTATTGCTTCACGTTAAAGGCTCTACACAATGCTCGGAGAAATTTTAAGAAACTACTGTATAAATCCTGCTTAGTATTATTGCAGCGTGTACGAAATTTTAAAAATGTATATATTATTATCACAGATACATGAATAATAAATTCTTTCAACTACACTGTTAGAACCTTATTTTATCATCTATGCGAAGGTTGAACGACTTGATGCATTAAAGTTTCTTTATAGTTAAGATATATCTGTTCATACCTAAGTCAGTTTCTGCAAACATGTAAAACCGTATTGTAACCCATTAGAAACCGTTATAATCAATTTTTAAAAAACTTTAATCTTTTTGCACTTCCAATTTTTGAAATTTAATTCCCCATTTTATTTGACTCCTCCCTATTTCTCCTCTTTTGAATAGTTAATATAATATACTGCGCATTAGGTCCGTAGCTGTTTTTCACATACAACCAAAACCTACTTTCCTGCCTGACATTAACTGATATGTCTACGCGAACTGGCAGCAGAATGGGTTTATTCCCAGATCTGTGCGCCGGGGTGGGGGTGACGCTTGTCAGAAAGGACCCGAACAAGGGGGATTCCATTGATAATTTTCGGCCCATCACTCTGCTAAACGCAGAGTTGAAGATTTTGGCCAAAGTGTTATCGAAAAGATTGGCGCGTGTCGCGGACGGTCTGATCGGGGAGGCACAAACGTGTGCCGTTCCCGGCAGAACCATCCAGGATAATCTCCATCTTACACGATACACTTTAGAAGGGTTTAATAATGATGCTGGCAAGGGTGGGGTACTGGTCCATTTAGACCAATCTAAGGCATTCGATAGGGTTGATCATCGCTACCTGGTGTCCGTTCTGGCGCAGTTCGGTCTGGGTCTTGGTTTTCTCAGGTGGATCATCGAGATTTACGACAACATCGACTCGGTAGTTCGGGTGAACGGCTTCATATCGAAGCCGTTCAACATCAAACGCTCGGTTCGTCAAGGGTGTCCGCTCTCCCCGATTTTGTATGTGATGGCCCTCGAGCCATTACTGCGAAAATTGAGCGGCATCCCGAGACAGCCAGGTTGTGGAAAATCGGTTTCTGCTTACACGGATGACATCACTATCATCGTAACCGAAATGGACCACCTACGGTTAGTGGCCAAGGCCATAGAGGTTTACGAGACGGTGGCAGGAGCAAAAGTTAATCGTGAAAAGTCAGTCGGCTTGCAGCTCGGCACCTGGAGAGGCAAGTCGATGCCTCCTGATAGCGTCGTGGGACGTTGGACGGAGGGCCCGATTAAGTTGCTAGGAGTTTGGTTTGGACCAGACCTCCAAATAGAGAAGAACTGGGCCGAGGTAACGAGCAGGGTGACCTACATAGTCAAGACCTGGTCTTGGCGGTGGCTATCCTTGAAAGGGAGAGGCGGAGGTAGCCAATGTGTTCATCGCATCGTTCATCACCTACCGCCTAACCGTCGTTCCTTGCCCCGATTCGTGGTTAATCAAACTGGAAAGACAGCTTTTCCGCTTTTTGTGGAAGAGCTGGAGACCGTTTGTGAGACGCTCTATTTGCTCCCAACGACCGTTAAAGGGTGGACTTGGGATGCCTTGGCTGTTGATGCGCAAACATGCGCTGAGGTTGAGGCATCTTTCGCTCTACCTGGATGGTGAACGGGTGTGGTCTCCGCTGGCGAAACAGTTGTTTCTCAAGTTCACTAGTTTCGGTGGATGGGGAACCTGGTTGAATCGAAGATCGAAGTTGGGTACATGGTACACGGAGTGTCGCAAGGCACTCCTGCTATTCCGTCGCTTGTGCAATGCCTGCGGTGGGGGTTCCACCGCATTCTTCTATAGAGGGCTTGTCGAGGCGAAATGTGATGACACCTTAGGGGAAACCCTAGGTCTCGACGAAAATCAGCTGGCCAGTCTATTTCGACGTACATTCGGGCCAAAGACCCTGGATAATTTTCAGGCATGGCAGTGTTACCGAGGGGCCTTACCTGTTCGGGACAAACTCGCAAGACATGGTTGCGCCGTCCCTCCGACTTGTCCAAGATGCGAGTGGGACAGGGAAACCGTCCCGCACGCTATTGTACAATGTTTGGAGGTGTGGGTATGTGCTGAACAACTGTTGTCAGGTCCTAGAAGAGTACAGCTATCGACTGAATCAATTGTAAAAATTGACTCGCCGGATTTCCTCTCGAAAGAAAGTAAGATTTGTTTTCTCACTGTGGTAGCAATTGCGAGACAGGTTATTTGGAAAACGAGGGTGAAAGGTATAAAGTCAGGCATTTTCATATCTAGCTCTGCACTGGTGAATTATTTCACCTTCCACCTCAAAAGGAAAGTAGAGCTAGAGAGAAAATGCCTGACTGCGAAAATGTTTGAGAGTCGATGGAAGAGTGTAGCACGAAAGTTGCGAATAAATGTAACCACATGAATGAGACGAAGGACTCATCTCAGCTATCAGTGGCGAGGCGGGGCACGAGGGGTCCGTGCTAAACCCGCCTTACCACTCCATCCGTAATGTCTTCCGGTCTGTCGCATCATCCGATTATAATTCGATTTCATTGTAAAATTTTTAAATGCATGTTTCTGTTAATTCATCCGTTTTCATCTGACCCCAAATCAGGTTGTATCGTCCCCTCTATGTCGCCCCTTGTGGGTAATAAAAAATTGTGACGTTAACTGATATATATATATATATATATATATATATATATATCAAGAGAAGCACTGCTTAAAGGCAGTTATATAATATTTATGTATTATGTTGTCTTTGTTTTGAATATATGATTACTTTATCCTCACTTAATTTAATACGTTGTGGTGTGACTTTCAGGAAATTTGCGTTTTGTTTCTATAACGTATTCATCAATCAAGTAGAGGTTCACCCTAGTTCGCTCGAAAACTTATTATGAAAGACGTTTCGGTCCTAAATAACTCTTGTATTTTTACTTTAGGAAGTAATCCTCCATTATTACTTTTATTTCGGATGACTGTCTGTTATTTCAATGAGTCTTAACTGCTGTTTGCAGTAGGTCGAACGAACATGTAGAAACTCTTTTTATACACCGAAACCAATCGACATGTACTATTCTATAATATTCTGAGAGAGTGAGAATTTTAAGAAAAAAAAAAAGTTAAAACATGTAAACCAGTCTACAGAATTGTCTGCTTAAAAATAATTTGCTCTCTTTTGTGCTGCATAGTTCGGTAGATCAGAGGCCATTCGTCGACTTAGATATACTTTATTTGTGTTATTTTCTTTGCTTGTATGCACGATCTCTTGCTTTCTCTCCGCCTCTCTCCTCACATTTTCTCATAACTTCCCTCTATCTCTCTTAGTTATATTATAGAGAATATACAAGTAGCAGAGCTGAGTTAAATTTATTTAACCATATTACTAAAATTCTTTATCTAATATTTATGTCTATCTATAGATTATTAGCTACCAAATCTTGCAACAATGGCCTTCTGTGTCGAGCTAGTTTTCCAGTGGCTACACTCAAGCACACACGGAAGCCACGTCTTCGAGTGTATAGATTTGTACTGAGGACTTGCGATTAGGGAGTTCTAATCCCCTTCTGATGTGTCATTTTGGTGTAATAATATTTGAGAAAAGCTCTTTATTCTATATCACGCCTCTGATGGGAATATTAACATATCGGTATATAGGATATAGAATAAGAGGAACATTCACTTAACATATCTATATAACACAAGTTTACGCATAGCTACGTTTTACCCAAAATAGTGAATAATAACTAATGACGATTTCTTATGGAAAGTCAAAGTCAGGTCGATTTCATCAATCTCCGAACTGCAGAAAAATGGAAAGCAAAGTTTGATAAACTTGGACGTGATCGCCGGGATTTAGAGGAAGCATGGGGTCAATGAACGTGTTTTTAAGTAATCGCTTGGTCTCAAAGAAGCAGCCGAATTCCCCACTTCACACTTTAGCGTCAAAAAACGTTAAGATACATCTTGCAGAAAGAAGGTAGTCAGTGTAATTGAAAACTTTCCATCGTTGGCCGACTGGATGAAGTTTGATCTGCAGCTAAACGTCAAGAAGAAAGAACAGATTAGAGGACTCACTCCTAAATAGACTATCAATGACCTGCGTGCTAAACAACACACACACAAAAAAAAAAAATACGGGTTAGAAAATGTACTAGATATGCTATTATTGCTTATACAACAATTGATTTCTTATTAAAGGAATTAGACTGCTACATTGTATATTGGCCCCAGAAAGAGTAAGAGGCAAAGTTTAGCTTGGGAATTTGAAATCAGAGTCTGAGAGCTAGAACGAATGCTACAAAATATTTCAACCAATATTGTAACATCACTGTCAACTCAGCGCCCGAGTAACGACGGGGTGAAATCTCCGTTTCAACGAAATGGATATTTTTTACACAATGTAAGTATTTGTTTAAGATGACTGCTTATTTTGACAAGGAAAACAGATATATTTTCTTTCATTTTAATGCATGCAATTTGCCTGGGATATAAACAAAGCTTTTACATCCAAGACATAAAAAAAAGTACTTCTGAATTGTCACTCGAGTTTGGAAATTACATAAATCATGTCTGTTGATAAGATATTTAATCAGACTGGAATTGCTACGGTCCTTATTTCTCCTTATATTCTCCTATTTTCTTTTAATCCCCTTTTTTTTCGCCTTTTTTTTATTCCTTCCGTTTCCTTTCTTCATGCCACTACCCATTTCCCTACATAAAAGGAACATATGTAGTGTAAGTTAGATTTGAAACCAAAACCGTCTGTTTAATTTTTTTTTTCTCTGCGTTAGCAAATTTCGAAATAGATTAGAGGGGGAAAAATCGCTCAAATGCAAAAATAATAGTTCTAATAATAGTAGCACCATAGAGAAAATATACATACATGGACAAACAATGTAAAGTAAAACAAAATAACTAATAAAAATTAAATATGTTGCTCTAAGAGTAAAGCTGAAATGTGGGGAGTACAAGAGAGGTTTCCCTCATTTAATTTCACACATGAATTAACATTTATTTACTAGAACGGATGTTTCAAGTATGTATTGTTTAGTGGAGCGCGTTTGTGTGCTCACTCGCAAGCATACCAGTGTAGACGGATCTTGCCTAAAGTTTAGGTAGTAATATTAGTGTAGTGTTGAGTAGGATAGGTGTACTATGGTGAGAGTATTCAAAGAAAATCATTTTTTAGCATAGAAATATTAAGTGAGGTGTACTTGTATATATATGTCTATGTGCATGTGACTGTTCTATTTTATAATTCTCCGCCTTCTCTCCACTTCACAGCCTGCTTACTAAGACATTTTTTATTATATAATTCTATGTGATCCATCTTAATTTTGAAAACGAATGAAAATATCTCAAGTGATATTGCTGGTTTTCTTAATGATATTTCACCTCCATGGTGACGGAATCTCTCTGTGATAACCGTCATTGTTGTTCTCTTCCTTATCTACGTCTTCATTTACATCATCACTCATTCTCTAAATTAATGCCGTCTCTGCCACCGTAATCAACAATATAGAATCGTTATCGAGTTGTCATCATTACAGACATCACTATCTACATCAACATCATCTACATCATTACCCATTGTTAAACATTATCATTACTCACTTTAAACTTCAGCTTTTATATTGCCTTGAGTCAAACTTTTTGCAATATTTTGGTAACTTATTTGCTATATTCGTCAAGTTACAACAAAATCAGTCTAGCATTCAAAGTAGAGACCATCATGTTGCCCTGTCTGAAGTCACCTTTCTGCCAGTTCGTTAATCCTACGTTGATATCAATCCGTGTCTTTCGAGGCGAAGAACTCTTTCACGAAACTTCTACCTCCTCTTGGTTGATGAAGCGTTGCGAATGCAGCAACTTAACCATAGACCGGGACAAGTAATAATCCGAGGGAGATATTTTACCGCTATCTTAACGTGCATAAGCTGTGGTTAAGCCAGAGTTAGATTCCAAGACCTCACGCCAAACTTAGGCGTTTCTAACACAAGGTGATCCTTTGTGTCTGATGGAATTAAGTGGGGATAATTCACTTCGAGTTCGTTCTGGGCGGTGGAAACATAGACGCCAACCTGTACTGTGAACAACTAGAATGGGTGTATTCCATTGTGCGACAAAAATATCCGGCATTAGTTAACTGAAAGCGAGCTCATCTATAGTAAGACGACGCAAAACTTCATACTGCTCGAATGACCCGGAATAAATTCTAGGAATTTGAGGGAATCGAACTGATACCTACCACACTCAGCATATAGTCCGGCCCTAGCTCCCTCAGATTATTACTTGCTCCGATCTATGACCCACTCTCTGCACTCATGACGCTTCATCAACCATGAAGATATGGAAACTTCAGTGAAGGAGTTCGCCTCGAAAGGCAAAAACTGGTATCAGTGTAGGATCAAAGAACCAGCAGAAAGTAGCATTCGACAGTGCAACACAATGACCTCTACTTTGAATGTTGAACTGTTTTTGGTGAAACTTGACGAGTAAAGCAAAATATTGTAAAAGTTTTGACTCAGCACAATATTAAATAGAAGTGACATAATACCTCTTGCTGGCGAGAACACTAATTCATTACAGTAATATTCTCAATACTAGTACAGGTATAACAATTCTAGAATGTCATATCCAATTCACAAGTATGTGGGTTCAAACAGAAGATTAAAATTATTAACTTTGCTCCATCAACTATTACCCTATCTTAGGTATGATGGACGGTTTAAAAGAAGATAATGTTCACTTTTTCTCTCCTTTTCCTGAAATTGAAAAACGAAGTAAAATAACTTCCCGGCTAATAACATAACATTCCAGAGACGCCGAACCAAATCATAGATTTGTTTTGTTCTGATTCAATGTACATGTTTAACATGTACATTGAATCAGAACACAACGGCAATAAAAAGAAGAAATAAAACCTTTCTATGAGAAACACTGCCTACGTTCACTTAAACGTACACATATGCAAGATTCAGAGTAATATCAGTAGCCATTTTAACAAGTACTATGCTAGGACACATACCCATAGATAAAGTGAAAGCCACAACGACTGTCACTCAGTTTCATTGACATTACCTTCGTTGTAAATACCTCCTTGATCTGTATCATGCAGAACCAGACCGAATAATATAAATAATGCAACTTGGGCCGATTGTCTCACTGCACTCTATTTGTAAATCTACCTTGTGTCGGAGTGTGCGATGTCGTCCTTGGTTAATCAGATGCCTGATATACCTATTGATCACACTTAGTCGTTCGACCTACTAACTACGTGCCGTTTGTCTATATTATCAGAGCTAACCTAGGTTATACAACACCAACCGCATAAAAAGCTTCTGAAGTCATGAACTTTTGCTCTTACATTATAAAAACTAAGTCTCCAACAGCTTTTTGAAAGGATTTTTCTAATGCATGTAATTGTTGTAATATTTGTCACATATACTTAGTTTCTTTCTCAGTGCGTAAACAGTACGTCAGCCTTGCACAGTTGTTGATTTCAGCATTGATGAGTATCCTCGCTGACAGATGTGTTTACAATGCATTTACAAAAAGAGGCTTATGCATAAAGTACATATCTAACATGATAATAAAGCTGTTAAAGCAAATACAAGCAACATCCTAGAGTAGACTTGCCTATATGCATAACGTTGGCACAAGCATAACTGTGTGGGGGTGAAGTTAAAAAAGTTACTTTCCGCGACTTCCTCGTTTCGGTTTGATCTCACTTTGTGATACATCAGGAGGCTACGGTTGAAGACTCGTCTAAAACCTTCAAATTTAAATTTCCTTGACACTCTGCTCATTTCGATCAGGCGTGATGCCGGAAGACCATCAAACTCTTTAAGTAAGATGTGTCAATCATACGTTTTTAATCCCTATCATTTTCGCTTTTTCATCTCATTTGGAAAATTCAAAGATTTTAACTTTTATTATATATCCTAAAATATAGTTATGTGCTTTATTTAAAAAAATCAAACACGGCTGCAGTCTGGTGACTGAAATAAATAAAAGAGTAGAAAAATATTCATCGAAACGTCTTCGGATAATACTGATATTTCTTTTTCCGAACCTTTAGGTGTAGTAATTTTGTTACGGCACACGATGTGATTTTCTTTCGAAATTAAAGCACTACTCGTCTCAAAAGATTTTGTAAATATAGTTTAGTCATGACAAACGGCTGGTTAGTTGTACGTACGTAATATCCTCTCTTATAAACAATAAAACACCGGAGTATTATACGAGTTAGTAGCTATCGGTTAAACTCTCCTTCTAAACGTATTTTTACATGTAGAGCTAGACACCCTTTTTTTTTTGTTTTGTTTGTTTGCATCATTCCTTTTAACGAGGTCCGTTTTGAGAGAGAGAGAGAGAGAGTGAGAGAAAGAAAGAAAGAGACAAACAGACAGAACAAAAGAGGAGTGCGTATGAGCCATGCATGTTTTGTCAAACCGATGTATCTCATTTCCCTCCTCCGGCAAAATGTTCCGACTCTTGAAGAAATTCCGTTAGGCAATGATTTTACCAATCTACCGTTCTTCTACACAGCTAGACCCTACAAAATATGAAATTGTGTGCGTAAACACGCTCATGCAATACTATTATGTACTTATTAACTCTACACTTAAATCTCACTTTTAGCACTTTCGTTGAGAGGTTCAATCTGAAGAGCTACTGTTTGTGACAATCACACACACTTGTATATTTGTGATTATTTAAATACTTTAAAAGCAGTCTGTGTTTTCTGTAACTTTAGAGTCCATGACCTTTTATTGTCCTCTTTTTAGTTTTCTGACATGTGTATTAGACATACCAATTCAAAATTCTTGCTATCTTTGTTCTTTTTTTCTTTTTTCTCTGTCCATTTCTATCTTTTCCTTCTTTTCCTTTATATCTCATGTTTTCTCTTTCTTGGTAAGTTTTGTTGTAGGTGGTGTGCTCTCAGCCAACCAGTTTTATTTAACCAATTTATATTATCAGCTGTAGCACCTTTACTTCATTGAATAAGACATGGAATTCACAGCTTTCATTAGTCTCTCCTTCAAAATGGTTAGAATTCGCCACACGCGAATGTGTATTAACTAAAACAATATACATTAAATAACCCTACACTTGTAAATATATATACCTGTTTTAGTATATTTTCTTATTCGGATGAATCAATCACTACTGCCATATAATCGGAGAGAAACCTCCCTAACTATTACGCTAGTTGTCTTTTAACCCCCGAAGCTGCCCCGAATGAGCTGCACTCCAACCAGAGTCGATCTAACCGTGATCGACTCGACTTTTTGTTTAACTAGCTGCAGTTGTTGAGCGAGTACGCCGTGTTGCCACCGTTGGATGCGGGATAATTGAGCCTATGGTTTGAGATGTTGTACCTCCCATTGCCGCAGATATACACTTCGTTGAAAAACCTCCCCAAACACTCCATAAGTTTTTCTCGGGGTTTACAAATACCAGAGTCTACATTTCTCGACTGAGGTTTGTTTCAGTGTATGATGGTTGCCGGAACATTTTTTTGATCTTTTAAATCGTTTATTCTATCATGAACTGATTGATAAATATCATTCACCTCGATCTGTCGATTAGCCTCTTTATGAACTCTGTGATACAGCAGGTGCAAAAGTATTTGGAAGATTTCTTATTTTTGTCTTGAATTTGCAAGAGGGCGTTAACCTACTCGATGTAGTAAACCGTGTGTTCTTTTCTATCATTATTGAAATAACCCAAATAACTAATTCTGAAGAGAATAACAGGCGATACGTTAATTAAAATTAAATATGAAATACAGCGAATAATGTGTCTGATCTTCCAAAGTTCGGTGATAACACCGGAAATGTTTCCTGCCTTAAGCCTCGTCAACGAAGTATCACCTAAAGTGCAAAACCTTGCACTGACTAGAGATATAGGTTTCATGAATCAATATCGAGCGCATGATTAATTTATTTCAATTTCTGGTATTATTTCTCCTGTCTTTTAACTAGAATTGGTAATTTCCTTTGACTTGAATTAGTCTTTTAGTGGATGTAATTCTAATTAAAATATTTGGTCTTACTATATCAGAGTTGCTACCATTAAGTTTACATGCTTGCTTGATTTTCGAAACACTAGTAAATAAATCGATAGTAAACTAGATAAACAAAGAAGAGTTTAGTGGTTCGCATCTTGTCAGCAGCAAAACTCGTAAACTATACGCTTTGAATACCTTCAGATATTAGGCTGTTCCATCAGGATGTGTAGCCAAATAACCGCAAATATATTTCCGCAAATATTAAATTGATCCCATTAATTTAAGAACATTAAAAAAAAAAAGGAACAGGAAAGCAGATAGATAAGAAAGGAATAGAAATGGAAAACAAAAAGAAAATTGGCAGGGGGTAAAGCAGCGGAAGATGGAGGGGAATGGGATTGATGGGCCAAATGCCCCGGTTCTAATGGTGTGCTCAGCCGCTCCCCGCAGTAATAACATTAATGGCGTTGCTCTGGAGAATGGCCAGCGACACTCGCTGCAGTAGCCACTCCAACTCGCGGGGCTCATTTCTCCGACGAGCCGCCGTTGTCTCTATTTTGCGGAAGAAATCGATAGAACACCTGACATTTCGACGGCGTCCGGCACAAACTGTTAGCGGCCGGCAAAGCCCTTGTATTTATTGATTTTTCTCTCCACATTATGGTCAGTGACACCTGGTTTGCAGCCGATAACTTGATTCTTATAAAGCATGCAAGAGCATAAGATTTTGTTTTAAAATGAGATAGGATATTATACTGAGCTTGGCGTGTGCACTTTACAAATGAGTAATAGTAACTCTAGCGAAATTATTGAAATAAAGCTTCAATTAATTGCATTGCAAAATCACTGTAATTATCTTTGTGTGTATGCGCATGAAATTACACACACACATATACACAGATAAAATTTAATTAAAAAGCCGTTTCTTGTCTTTGCAGGTAAGAAAATTTTAAGTTTTACTGCTGTCAGTCAGTCGAGCTTGAACAATCGGTTAATGGAAAGCATTACTTTTTATGTATGTATGGCACTTACGTATTTGGTTTTTTAAAATTTATTTTCTTCCATGAATATCTTTTCTAATTGTTTTTTATATTTTTAAGATTACTGGATTTTTATACGAACATATGTATATTCGTGATGAGTAGACACTTCTCACTTGCGATATATTCGTTACCTTCTAGTATTAAATATTATAAAAAACTAAACTCGTTTCACTTAATTTAGATTAATTGCTATTGTGTGCGCTAAGCGAATCGTGATTCATTCTTCGTTGAGGAGGCAAGGCTTAGATTAATAACTTTCAGCGGATATAGATGAATATTTACTTTGGATGAGAATATAAACCTGAATTAACATCATCCAAAACTTAATTTATACATTTTGTTTTCGACTAGCAGAGAGCTCAAACTGTATATTATGATATTTAAATACCATAATATATTTTACTTACACGCGGTCTAATCTTGCAATCATTGATCGTATCAATAATAAAAATAATAATCATAATCCTTTTTACTATAGGCACAAGGCCTGAAATTTTGGGGAGGGGACTAGTTGATTACACCGACCTTACCGCTTCGCTGGTCTTCATTTTATCGACCCCGAAAGGATGAAAGGCAAAGTCTAACTCGGTGACATTTGAACTAAGAACATTAAGACGGAAGAAATGTCCAGGGTGCTGATGTTCCTGCCACCTTACCGCCTTAGTAATAATAATCCTCTCTACTAAAGGCGCAAGGTCTGGAATTTTGGGGAGGGGTACAAGTCGATTACATTGACCCCAGTGTTTTACTGATACTTAATTTATCGACCCCAGAAAGATGAAAGGCAAAGTCGATTTCGGTGACGTTTGAACATAGAACATAAGGCCGGATGCTAATGGTTCTGCTAGCTCACTACCTTAATGATAATAATAATAATAATAATAATGGTTTCAAATTTTGCCACAAGGGCAGCAGTTTTGAGGGAGGGGATAAATCAATTACATCGACTCCAGTATTTCACTGGTACTTAATTTATCGATCCCGAAAGGGTGAAAAGTCGACCTGAGCGGAGTTTGAATTTTGAACGTAGTTGCGGGCGAAATACCGCTAAGCATTTCGTGCAGCGTACTAACGATTCTGCCAGCTCGCTTCCTAAAATAAAAATAACTAGCTGGACCCGTGAAAAATTCACGGAAAATATAAAAAATGAAAGCATCTGTAAATTGTGCTGGTGCCATGAGAAATGTTTCTGTATTGTGACAGTTATAGAATATAGAAAGAAGTGTAAAACCGATAACAACCAAATTATCTCAGTTACGCAAACGTAAAAAGAATTACTATTTAGCCTGAAAATACATCGAACATAATCAAAGAACCTTCTTGGTTTAGTGGTACCGAATGTTCTTCTGGTACTCTTTTATTCTTTTACTTGTTTGTCATTTAACGGTGGCCATGCTGGAACGCCGCCCATTAGTCGAAGAAATCGACCCCTGAACTTCTTCCCTGTAAGCCTGGTGCTTATTCTGCCAGTGTCTTCTGCCGAACAGCTAAGTTCGCGGACGCAAGCTCACTAACATCGGTTGTCAAGCAATGGTGGTTGGGGGACAAACACACACACACACACACACACACACACACATATATATATATATATATGACGGACTTCTTTTAGTTTCCGTCTACCGGCTTGAGGCTATAGTAGATGACTCTTTAAAGTATAGAGTTGAATTTCGTGTAGCCATCTGTTGGCAACTTTTCTCCCCCACCCGTTTTGTTGGCGGTATTACCCATTTTTCTGGTCTCTTTTTCTAATTTCGAAAATTTCATTAGTTTTTGAATGAAAGAAAATAATAAAGGGAGGGGGCTTGTTTGTAGTTTGTAGAGAAAACGTTAAACGTGCCTGAAAATTCAACTGCCCCCCACCACCACCAACTGGAAGCTTATACCTGTGAACGGTTAACAATCCTTTTCAGAGCTATTGTGAGAACGATAACACGGTCCTTCTCATGGCTACTTTACATTCAATTGTTGCACCTCTGAAATGTTCTTGTCGCTTCTTCAGGGCTTTTCACCCTGTTGTTGCTACTTTATTGATGGTCTATGGGGAAAATAACTTCTACCTCAATGTCAATGTTTGCAACTTAACGCAAAAAATATTCAAAGAGATGTACAACAAAAAACATGGTAGAACTTATTAAGACCATTGACTAGTATTTAATACCCGAGCAACGGTGGGTACTCCAGCTAGTTATGTTTAAAGGTTTCCATTAGTTCTTCGACTTCATTGCAGAGTTAAAGATTATTAAAAGCGTAACACTCGAACACGTCGTAACAAGCAGGATACTATTATAAAGATTTGGGAAGGAGTTGCGTGGACTAGTACCTAGTCGCCTATTCTACACGCTGGAAGAGTTATATCGCTTTCAAATGCCAGACTCTGACATATTCAAGCTAAAAGCTGTTTTGCATAATGTGGCTGAAGACAAATAAGATTGTACGACCTAAATAATAGGGCTTCGACCAAATCTGACTTTGAATCAAAGAACAATGTTTTTGAATTCACTTAGATAATATACCTGATAGAACAATAAATGCAGCTGATGCTTTGCTTGATAAATGTTCGGACGCATAATAAAGCTGCATTTACCATTCATCTGACATGAAATATTGAATAGGTTAAACGGTTTCTATCCCCATGTTGGACAGCAGTCAAACTCCGGAGAAATCTGACAGGAGGAACTAAACATTTTACTGGAAATAATTATGCGATGAGAATTAAACAACATGAAATATTGGCCAAAATCATTTAATGAGCAAATTCCTGGGAAAAGCTGTGGACATGTTTCGCTGTTACTGTGATACCGTCGACGACGCATTTCCACATTTAGGCCCCACTATTTTTTCAAATGAAAATAGAGGTCTATACATTCGTGTGTTTCCATTCTCCTATCTTCTCTCTCTCTCTCTCTCTAGAATTGATCTTCAATTGATATACGCATTAAACATTCTAGAATATATATATATATATATATATATATATATATATATATATATATATATATATATAGTGTGTTTAACTCTTTCTCCTTCCCTTCTGACTCCTTTCAACTTTTATTCACTCTTGATATCAAAAGTTTATATACGGTAATCCCACACAACGAAGGACTTATTGCGCTTAAACACTTCTTAGACCTTCGATCTGCCCCTCAACCTGACACCTCCACACTGCTTCGTCTGGTTAAGCTTGTTCTCTCCCTCAACTGCTTCTCATTCGCGGGAAAGTTTTACCAGCAGGTCTCGGGAGTGGTCATGGAAACGAGAATGGCCTCCCCAATTATGCGAAACTGTTCGTTGGCTATATTGAGGCCCAAATATTCTGACAATTCACTCGTCTGACTCTCCCGCGAACAGCTGGTCTCCTTCCTCTCCTTTGTCGAATTCTACCATCCTGCCTCGAGTTCTCCTGCACTATCTCTAACTCTTCCGTCGAACTTCTCGACATTTCTGTCAGTATACACCACTCCGTCCTCACTACATCCATCCACTACAAACACACTGATTTACACTATTATCTAAAATTCTCCTCCTTTCACCCTGCCCACAACAAGCTCTCCACCCCTACTCCCATTTCCTCCATCCATGCAAGCTCTGCAATGACGAACGACCATGAATTTCAGACTCGGTTTCAACTCATGGTTCGCCACTTCATCCTACGCGGACATCCCCTCACCATTATCCACACTGCCCTAGCCCGGACACAATCTGCAGTCCGTGCTTCAGGTCTTTCTCCTCGAACACGCCCCTTATCCGCCTCTCATTTCCCCTTCCTTACCACCCCTGCTCCTACTCCTCTAACGCAGCATTCTCCAAGCCTTCTGGCGACTCCAATTCGACACCTCCACTTCGCACATCTTCCCTAACCTACCCCTTCTCTCCTTACCCATACCTTAGGTGATCTCCTGGTCTACAGTTTCTTCCCTACCCCCACATCCCAGCCTAGCTCCTTCCCCTACTCCCGCCCACTCTGTCGCACCGCCCCTGCCTCTCCAACACCACCATTCTCACAGACACCCATCACCGACTCCTTTACCCGCACTTCTAGTAATGTTATTTACTGCATCTCATGCATCACACACGCGTCAAATTCACTCGCTCCCCGTTCACACAGACACACTCACACACACCATTCTCACATACACACACACACTTAGTTTGTTGGGATCACCACCATATCACCACCACTATTATCTACCTTTCATTTAACCTTTATTGTTATCTCCCTTCCGTTTAACTCCTTTTTTTTCAACTATCGCCATATTGAACCAATGAATTCTACACGCTTTTTTCATTCTCTCTCTATTTATTTCCTCTTATTCTTTTCTGCCGAAGAGCTTAGGTTCGAAACATAAAAGAGTTTTCCATTTTCCCGAGCCTCAAACTAATACACTTGCTGGTTGTTCCTACACCTGTCTTCGTCTTTTGGTTTTCTATAAATTTCAACTATATATATATATATATATATATATATATATATATATATATATATATATATATATATAGTCATCTGTTTACATTTGTGAGAAAGTGATTACTTTGTTGAGCTTAGAGGCATATATTTTTGTTTCAATTGGAAAGTATATTAATTGACTTCTGCTTCAAGTTATGTCACGTCATTGTCAATGTATACTGGTGAATACTTTTCAAAACTCTCTTTAACTCGCGCTTACAAATATAATTCGAAATACTGAGTGTTGTTTTTGCCCCTCCAGGTTCTTTTTACTTGTATGTCTGATCGAAACAGAATGCAATTTTATCTTAGGCAAGTCGATAGTAATAACAATTTTTCTACTCCAAGCACAAAACCTGAGTTCTGGAGTGAGGAGGCTAGTGGATTACATCGTCCCTAGTGCTCTACTAAGTACTTATTGTATCAGCTCCGAAAGGATAAAAGGCAAAGTCGACCTCAGCAGCATTTGAAATCGCAATCATAAAGTTGGAAGAAATGCCAATAAGCTTCTTTCCCGGCGTGCTAAAAATCCTGCCAGCTCGACGCCATAATAATAATAATAATAATAATAATAATAATAATAATGATGATGATGATGATGATGATGATGATGATGATGATGATGATGATGATGATGATGATGATGATGATGATGATGATGATGATGATGATGATGATGATGATGATGATGATGATGATGATGATGATGATGATGATGATGATGATGATGATGATGATGATGATGATGATGATGATGATGATGATGATGATGATGATGATGATGATGATGATGATGATGATGATGATGATGATGATGATGATGATGATGATGATGATGATGATGATGATGATGATGATGATGATGATGATGATGATGATGATGATGATGATGATGATGATGATGATGATGATGATGATGATGATGATGATGATGATGATGATGATGATGATGATGATGATGATGATGATGATGATGATGATGATGATGATGATGATGATGATGATGATGATGATGATGATGATGATGATGATGATGATGATGATGATGATGATGATGATGATGATGATGATGATGATGATGATGATGATGATGATGATGATGGTGACGATGATGATGATGGTGACGATGATGATGGCGATGGCGATGGCGATGGCGATGGCGATGGCGATGGCGATGGCGATGACGACGACGACGACGACGACGACGACGACGATGACGATGACGACGACGATGACGATGACGATGACGACGACGACGATCATTTCTACTTTAGGCACAAAACCTGTAATTTTGGGGGAGGTGGAGGCCAGTCGATTAGATCAGCCCAGTATGCAACAGCTGGTACTTAATGTATCGACTCCGAAAGGATGAAAGGCAAAGTCCTCGGCGGAATTTGAATTCAGAACGTAAAGACAGACGAAATACTGCTAAGCATTACGCCCGACGTGCTAACGATTCTACCAGCTCGCCGCAATAATAATAGTAATAATAATAATAAGCCTTTCTAATATAGGCACATGGCTTAAAATTAGGGGAAGTGGACTAGTCGATTACATCGGCCCCAGTGTTTTATTTATCTTTCCCAGCGGAATTTCCCCGACGTGCTAACTGTTCTGCTAGTTCACTGATTTAATAATGATAATGATAAAAATAATAATCGTTTCTACTATAGGCAAAAGGCTTGGAATTTGGGGAAAGGGACTAGTCGATTTTATCGACCCCCCATGTTTTCAACTGGTACTTATTTCATCGACTTCGTTAGGATGAAAGACAACTCGACCTCGGTGGCATTTGATCTCAGAATGTAAAGACGGACGAAATGGCGCTAAGCATTTTGCCCGGCATGCTGATGGTTCTGCCAGCTCACTGCCATAATAACAACAAAATAATAACAACAACTGTGATACAAGTAAAATGCATTATGTCTTACATAATAATAATTTGTTTCAAATTTTGACATACTGCAAGCAATTTTAGAAGGGATAAGTGATCATATTACTCCCAATGCTCAATTGATACACTTTTTTTTTTTTATCTAACCCGAAATGATGAAAGGCTAAGTAGTACTCGGAGGGATTTGAACTCCTAACATAAATCGCTGGAGGAAATACAGCTAAGCATTTTGTCCGGCGTGCTAACAACCAGTGTATCTCAAATGAGCGCATAGTATAATACAGAAATTTTGAGATGATTCACTCTCTCTCACTCACCCCATTTGTGAGTGTATGGATCTCTCTATCTTTCACACATCCCCGACAATCCGAATTGTAGTTGTTTGTTTATTAAGTCCTAGAAATTACACCAGATTTGCATTCACAGATATGACTGAAAAGTATGATATCATATTCAGTTCGATCTCTTTATATTTGTATAATTGATGTTAATATAAAAGCTATTCTTAGCATTTATCATTTTGCAGTATTTCGTTTCTGTCATTTGATTCTTTTGAAACATACCATAAAGGATGGGAAAAAGAGATACTCAAAAGCATCCTATATAATAATAATTACTTTTATGAATAGAGACAATGATCTGTGTGAGGAACCATAGGTTCCAAGCCTTATATTTTATATAGAATTTGTATTTAATACTCAAAATCAGCGTGCGTGAAACAAAAAAGAAATTACATAACGTCCTTTTCTATCTCTATGTATCTGTGTGTGTATGTATTCACACACACATTCCTAAACACACACACACACACACACACACACACACAATACATGAAATTGAATTACATAAAAAAGGAAAGTATTCCATACAAATGTAAAGTAAAATACAATGACCAACATGCGCGCGCACACACACACACACACACACACACATTGTATATGTGTGTGTAAATTTTCTATGCAATAATTTGC
Source organism: Octopus bimaculoides (assembly GCF_046866305.1). Taxonomy (NCBI): domain Eukaryota; kingdom Metazoa; phylum Mollusca; class Cephalopoda; order Octopoda; family Octopodidae; genus Octopus; species Octopus bimaculoides. Next base: position 48,135,269 of record NC_142931.1, on the reverse strand, counting down.
AGTTATCTGACTTGTTTGGAAGTATATATATCACACAAGTCTAAGAAATTTCAGGTTATCAGTAGATTTAATGTTTGGTTTGAAATACATTGCATTTCTTGTTCTAAGTTTGTGCAAATATTGCTCCTTTTAAGGGTTAGAACATAATTTTAAAAATTCACTTTCCCTAATACATTGTGTGCGTATGTATGTGTACATAATTTTTCTTATTTTGTTTTTTATTTCACTTGTTTCGGTCATTAGACTGCGACTATGTGGGGGCCTTGCTGGAGTACTGCTTTGAAAAACTTTTAGTCGTATGATTTACCTCACAGGACTTCTTTTGAAGCTTGGTACTTATTCTATTGATATATTTTTGCCAAACCGCTAAGTTACGGGGACATAAGGCACCAACACCGATTGTCACATCTACCGCTCCTTCCTACCCCCTCAACCACACGACCGAAATCTCGTCCGCTACGCGGTCGATTTCCTGTTCTGTTCACCATGCTGTATTTCCCATCTAACTGCTGTCGCAGAATTTACCGACATCAATCCCGCGTGACCTTTCTCAACCAATCGCAGGCTAACGTCCAGCAATAGCCATATACTCTCTTCAATCGAACTCTCATTTAGACTCCAATGGCCGAAGACTAACCACGTGCTTCAACATTCAGAGAACCAAGGATTTTGAATGAAATTGTTGTGATCTATACATGTAACTCCAAATAAACGTGCTTAGTGCCCTTCTTTCGACTGCCTATTCACTTGTGTGTGTGTGTGTGTGTGTGTGTGTGTGTGTGTGTATATATATATATATATATATATATATATATATATATATTGACACCACTACCGCTCATAACCTATACACACACACATATATATTAGCAAGTGCTTATTATGCATTAGGAAATCCCTTTCCATTCATAGGTCTTTTGGGGCGAAGACCTTGAATAAGTTTATCGAGGTAATCCCTTTTTGCAATCATAAATTTTCCTCCACCTTCCTAAAACTATATAAAAATAGAAATAAGAACAAAAGTAATAGTATTTGTAGTGGTATTAATGGTAGTAATGGTAATGATAGAAATAAAAATTAAAATAAAAAGACAAAAATATTGATATTAAAATAATAATAAAAATATCCATACAATGGTAGTATTTATTTTTTATTTATTTTCATCATGGCTGACGTTGGATTTGAAACCTAATAGTTTTTAGTTACCAAACCTGCCTGACTATTCTAAAGGGTATACTAAAAATTAGATTTTGTTTTTTTTTCTTTGGTCTAGTCCATATTATTTATTTAAGCTTGCTCTCATAATTAAAATTTTATTTGACTGTTGACTTCGTTGATGTCTGTGTGTCTTTTTTTTTACCCTGAAGAAGGGGTTATCACAAATTTGTGCTCTATTGTGCCCTATATACGGTGATATACCCACGAAATGGCCATAGGTGTTCTGTGTTTGTGTTCCACCTATACTTGTAATCCACTGTAAATGATGTTTATTGTTTGACTTTACTGATGTTACCTGCGGAATGGTGAAATATGGATTTTACTTTGCCACACTTTGGATGTTCTGTTGCTGTTTTGTCCCGTGCGCTTCGGTATTCCTATTTACGAAATTGGATTTTACCTACTAAATTTGCTGTCATGAGGGAGGTAGTTGAACTTTCGTACTATTTATCTTGAACTTTTTTTTATTGGCTATTGATCTCAGCGAATGAACTGTTGTGCTACGTCTCCCTATGTATTATTTTTTCTCTATGTTTTATATATATATATATATATATATATATATATATATTTATTTATTTATTCTACTGTATTTGTACCGGTCTCTAATATTTTTAATCAACTTTTAATCGCAGTTTATTTATTTATTTATATTATTCTATTGTATTTTTAATCGATTTTTACTCTTATGTATAACAATTTTGACTTCCCTTTACTAATTTGGTTTTGTGGTCTATGTTGTACTTCTTATATGTGGTCATTGGTGGTCTACGGCTTTTTGAGTCGATGACCTCACGGTTTTATTCTGCAATTAACTTTGTACCTATGTCTCAACTAGTTTGAGCACTTCTTTTACAGCCTTGTATAAATTCTTGGTTTTCTAATACAAAACTGTTAATATTGAATAATTTTATATATATATATATATATATATAGATATATACGAACTGTTTTCAGTTCCTGTCTACCAAATCCACTCAGAAAGCTTTAGTCAACCCAAGACTATATTAAAATGCACTTGCCCAAAATGCCACGCAATGGGAGTGAAACTGGAACCATTTGGTTGGGAAGCACGCACTTTCCTGCCTTCAAAAACCAGTCACTTGAGCCGTATAACCAAACACGTGTTTTTCTCGGACTAATCTTTTCCTTCTCTTCGGACATTTCCCCTTTCCCGTTTCTGACATAGTCATGCTCGAAACGTAACACCCCATCTGTATTTTCCATCTTAAAATGAACGTCAACCTAATGTATTCACCGTTTACGTCCCGTTGACTTTTGTTCGATTTCAATTTTATATTTGATTTTCATATATATATATATATATATATATATATATATATATACACACACACAAACAGTATGTGTATACATGTAAATTTATGAGAGTGTTTCCGTATATATATATACACTTCTAATATAAGGATGAAATTTTTCAAAAACATTTTATCAGTGGCCAGCATTTAAAGTACCTTTCAAGGTGAAAATATAAAGAATTATAAATAAGAGCAAAAGAAAAGATTTTTTTATCCATATATACTAAAAAATAGACCCTAGAACGTCTAATATTGTATGTGATTAGACGTTCGAAGGTCTATTTTCCAGCATATTGGCATAGGACATTTTTGTTTCTTTTGCCCTTATTTATAATGTGTGTGAGAGAGAGAGAGAGAGAGAGAGGGAGAGAGAGAGAGAGAAATACGCATTTATTTAAAATTCGTTTAGAAATATATGCATGTAAAATATAGACGCACAAGAGACACACAACCTTATAAAAGAAGCTCTGAAGATAAATGTTATAAACTAGTGAAAATGTATAAATGTAATTACGTATACATAACCTAAATATCAATGTATTTTTGGTATACACAAACTGTGAGTTGTGTGATAACAAGATTTAGATCAAATCTTGCTCTTGGTATTTTGGTAAATTGGAAGAAAATTATGTCTTAGGGGTTATGGGAAGAATTTCTGTTTGGAATTTCCTCTCTAAACTTGCGTATTCTACCCATCAATGCTATTGTTGTAGTAGTTCTCTTTTTCTTCATTTGTTTTTCTCTGTGAAAGCATTACTGCAGTCGGTGTTGTTATTTTGTTATTTAAAACGTGCAAACGTTTTACTGGTCTTCAGAAAAAACTCTTTTATTTTTGTTATTTGTTTCTTCGCTTTTTTGGCGGGCATAGATATGTATGTACGCTTCCACTTCCACACTTTCTTTTTCATCTCAGAGTGTTGTCTTCTGTCTGCTTTTAATAACAGTAATGATTATAATAATTGTAATTTCTGCCATAATAGTAATGTCAAAAATTATTTCTAGAATTAGTGGAAACAGAATAACGTTAAATAAAATGCTTTGTAGTTTTTAGTTTTTAGTAGATAATCATTTCGAATCTCACCATGGTCATCGTTTCCTTTAATCTTTCGATGTCAATAACATCAGTACCGCGTGAAAATTGATATCAAACTAATCGATTGTAACAACTCCTTAAAGTTTATGCATTTGGCATATGTTGAAAATCGTCGTTGGTGATGCTGTTTTTATTGTTGTTATTACTATAACTCTTAACATTACTAGTATTATAAGTAAGGCGGTGAGCTGGCAGAAACGTTAGGACGCCGGGCGAAATGCTTAGCGATATTTCCTCTGTCTTTATGTTCTGAGTTCAAATGCCATCGGGGTCGATTTGCCTTTCATCCTTTGGGGGTCGATAAATTAAGTACCAGTTACGCACTTAACCCCTTCCCCTAAATTATGCACTTAATCCCTTCTCCTAAAATCGACTTAATCTCTTCCCCTAAATTTGAGGTTTTGTGTTTCCAGTAGAAAGAATTATTATTGTAAGTAAAAACACTGTCATTATTATTATTATTATGGTACGTGGGTGTGAATTCACGACGATGGGCTGCGAGTTCGAATGCGCCTTACGTGCTGCGAGCTGGTAGAATTGTTAAGCACGCCAGGTGGATTGCATTACGGCATTTCGTTTGTCTTTCCGTTCTGAGATCAAATTCCACCGAGGTCGACTTTGCCTTTCTTCGAGGTAGATAAAAAAAAAAAAAAAATAACAATTGTGCCCTGAGGTTGATATAATCGACTTATCCCTCCCCTGAAATTGTTGGTCCTCTGTCAAAACTTGAAACCATAATTCTTATTGCTGTTGTTGTTATTATTATTATCATCATTATTATTATCATTATTGTTATTATTATTATTATTATCATTTAGGCAGCGAGTTGGTAGTATCGTTAGCGCGTTAAATAAAATGCTTGGCGACATCTCTCTCCAGTGCTCAACGTTCTTAGTTCAAATACCGCTTATAATTTTAGTGTTGATAAAGTATAGTACCACTTAAGTACTGGGGTCAGTGTATCTCTTCAAAATTGCCAGTGTAGTGCCAAATTTAGAACGAATTATTATAATAATAATAATAATAATTATTATTATTGATGTTGTTGTTACTGTTGTTATTTCCTTGTTGTAACTCAATGAGATGGCGCCCAGGAACTGTTTCATTATCCTCTATACACTATATTTATATGCTTGTTTGTGAACTTATATACATACAAAACTAGATATACACTCTTTTGTCTTTGCATATCATACCTGTAAATACTCCTACACATTAAGCTTACGTATATACATACGCTAACACAATTTTCTTCACACGTGTGCATAATCGACACGTACATACGCATACACGTGTCTGCTACTTGGGTTCTTGCCTAAGACAGACATATGTCGATCCGATCATGCTTGTGTTTGATTATAAGTGTGTGTGTGTGTGTGAATGTATATAAGTTTGTGTATGTTTGTGAAACTGTCTGCCTATCTTTACACGCACGAACACGCACGTACTCATGTCTACGCTTATAAAAATGTACAGGCATGCGCATATACCTACGTACGTAGGTATGTATATGTGTGCGCGCACAAACTTACATACACGTTAGAAGAGAGAAAAGTGTTGTGTATTTTGAGGTTATCATAGTGCGTGTGTGTGTTTGCGTTAATGTGCGTGCTTCTACGTTAGTTATTTTCCCTTTTTCAGCTATTAGCGAGTATGCCGAGTTGCTGTTTGTTGTGGTTTGTTGTTGACTTCCGGATGTTATTTATAATTTCAAGAAAACCTGTGAGGGATTGTGTTGGATGAGCTCTTAGAATGACGGGCCCTTGGCACCATATGTTTATTTAGTTTACTAATTGAAAAATCTGTCAAGATCCCATAGTTAGTTAGATGGGAGAGGTTTAGGAGAGTGGAGACACGTTTCAGACAAAATAAATGGAATCTATTAAGAGGTCACTCAAACCTCATATGGCACGGCGTTAGGTACTGTGTAACTGTAAACTATTCAGAATCGCCAACACCTCAGTCGCAATGCTTAATTCTTATTCGGACAAGAAGACGTACAACAACAGCAGCAGTAGCAACAAATGTGACAGTAACAACAATTTAAATAAATAAATAAATAGATAAATAACTACACTATTTGTTATGCACTTTTTGTGGTGTTCAGCTCTCAATCATCTCTGATTTTATAAGCCTATAATGAAAGAGGTTCTACATATGCCATAACTATTCTATTTTGTTTATTTAGGCCTACGATGTTCAATACCATCTAACTAGCATAAAGTCTGATTTGGGCGAATTGTGGCCGCTATTTAGGGCAGATCTGGTGACCGTGTAGAGAATCTTGTCGATTTAGTCGAAAGAAATTCCATTCGTTTTCTCTCTAAAGAGTTGAAGTAATTCAACAAAGGCCCAATGTGTTACGAATATTTTTCAATTTCTCTAACTCTCAAATTGAATTTTCAGTTCTCTCTCTCTCTCTCTCTCTCTCTCTCTCTTTTTCTCTCTCTTTTTCTCTCTCTTTCTCTCTCTCTCTCTCTCTCTCTCTCTCTCTCTCTCTCTATCTCTCTCTCTCTCTCTCTCTCTCTCTCTACACACACACATAGTCATTGTGTAGTCCAATACTGGTCAAAAGATATCTAATTCATTAACACCTCCCGGAGAAGGCATTGAATCACGTTTTATTTTACAGTCGTATTTTAGAAATTGTAGCCCATTCGGATAGTTGTTTGCAGAGATATATATCCAGGACTTAGTGATTTATCTGGAATTTGTTGGAAAATATTATCGAGGAAACTGTTGAAGATTATAGAATTTTTTCTTTCGCCATGTGCCTTGCCGTGATATTAAAGAGAACGTAGCCAGTTCAGATGAAATAATTCTGTCTTAGGGTTGTGATGTGATATAAGCTGAACTTTTCGAGAGGACGGTAGTCAACGGGTCTAAGCTTTCGGTGAATTTTAAATGGATGCCAATATCATTAAACGATGGAACATTTCTCTCAAATACAAATGATATAGAGTTATCGAGCCCATGCCAATAATCAAAGTTCAACATGTCTATTTTTTCTAACTGATCTGAGGCGTTTCAATTTTGTGGTACACTACTTCGTACAGGCAGGTTACAGTGGACAACATTATTCTAGATGAAGACGGGCGATGATAGAGAAGAAAAGAATGATGATAGGTGTCTCCCTAAACAGGAACGTCCGAAGGACGCAGGAGCTCGTCCTACGGATCATGGCTACTTTGCTGTTTCATGGGAACTGCAGCTTGTCATCGATAGTTACTCCCTGATCTCTAGCGATATTTGATACCACGAGTGTTTCGCCCTTTGGATAGTTATATGGTTGCTTAATTGATTCTCGTTTTCAGAAGCAGATTAATCAAATTTATCCTCGTTTAGCTGTATACTGTGCATTGTGTTCTTTCACCTCTTGAGTAAACAGAAAGCAGGTCAGATTAGAGATATGACCGGATTCCTTCATTGTTGACCCCTTCAGGAGCTTAGTCACGTGCGAAAATTCTTATGATGTTGTGTCTGATGTTGTGTATGATATAATCAAAGTAAATAATGAAGATAAGTGGGCCCAACATAGTGCCTTGTGGGACTCCACTAATGACTTTTACTGAGCTTGATTGCACGCTATCGATCACCATATACTGGATTCTGTTCATCAGAGATCACTCATTCCGCTTGAATTATCTCCTGAAGACTCCAGTTTCACAATCAGAAAAAAAAGTATATATATATGACATGACGAGCCTTGATTACTGGCATCGGCTCATGAAGCTGAAACTCTGTTCCCTCCGGCACCACCATATGTGCTATATCATTTGTATGATTAAAAAAATATTCCATCAACCATGCCCAAATAGCATACTTGATCAATTACTCAGTTGGTTATGTAGCATCTTGGGTAGATTCTGTTACTCGGGCCAGATCTCCAGCTTGATGGTACTTTGCTCCCACCCGACCCTCGTGCAACCATCTCTTAGATGTGTAAAGAGTCATGAATATTGCCCCACTTCTTGGCCAAAAGTTAAGGTATATGCTTGTAGGGAATGTATGAAGTGTGGAATTTATTGCCTTAAAGTTTTGTATCGGTTATGAGAATGTATTAGAACACCGCTGCATTGCTTCTTATTTATATCGTCGCAATCTAAGCTTTCTGTATAAGATATGCGTGTGTTCGTCAACTGTTTGTCTTCAATGATTGCTTCGATGCGGTACCGAAATTTCTGACACACTTGCGCTATGTATTTCTTATTCATTTGGGACGTCAGCTGGACAATTGTAGCTATCAGGGAAGCTATAGAATTGTGAGAATGTTGAGTAGTCTTCCTTTCAGCATCGTCTCAAACCGGGTATTCCGTGGAATTTAAATCTGGGGAGTTTGGAGGTCACAAATTTGGTGTTCTATGATGGTAAAGATGGTATGATATCCATTCCTAGGTTACGTGGGCTTGTGAGGAGGCGCTGAGTTTTGTTCCAACATCTATGACTATCTATTCCGTACTTCATCTGCCCAGGACTTAACAATTATCTCTAGCATTTCTACTTACCCAGTAGCAATAATTCTAAGATCATGTGGAAATATATGAGATGACATGACGTGCTCTTAGTTACCATTCCTAAAGCCACCACAGTTGCTAGAAACTTTGTATGTATCACTGTCGAGCAGCAGAAGGATCTGTACAGCCTTTGTAATTTCTTCTATTAGACTTCTGGTTTTGGTAGAAGTTTATATTATGAAGTAAGACCTAAATCTTACAAGGTCTGTTAGCGTTTTTAGCCCTAAGTAACCGCTTGGCACGGATAAAACATTTTATCTGTGTCTCTCCTCAGTACATAAGACTTGTATCGTATGTCCTCGTGCACCACAGCTCTGGTAGTTCACTCCAGCAATTGAATTTCTTTGGCGATGACTCTTATTGATTCTCTTCGATCATCATCGACGGTAGTTTGACCCCGTTGGAAATATTGTGGTGCTTTGTTATTGATTACAATGTTTTTTTTTCTTTTTCATATACTGGAAATATTCTTGCCAAAGATTTCCAATGTTCCATCTGAACTCTGTATTCAAAAGATCTTGCAACATTTATATAGTTCGCATTTTGTAAATAGTTATGTTCCGCATATACAATAACTGCATGTCCTTTTTATTTCTTATATTAGCATTTTCTCAGCAAAAGGCATCTGAAAGGAACAAAAACCTTTTAATTGGTTTGACGAGAGTAATATACTGATAATTGTCCTTAAATACCCCTCTCACCTTCTGTGTGTGTGTTCCTATCTGCGTGTGAGCGTGCGTAGCTACACATTGCGGACATGTGTAGGCATATATATATTCATTCATAACACATACAAACTCTCACAGGTATGGAAGAATCACTGCGATATTATTACATCTGGCAGCAATTTTCAGCTGCGTTTAGTTAAATAATCCACATACCATATCTAATAATATATATTTTGCTTCTTGCTCGCATACCATTGACTAAACGTTTTCTTTTTGTCTTCACAAGACTCCCTACTACTATTTTTCATTCATCGACTCTAGACTTTTGCATATTATTGTTGTTGTTGTTACTCAAGACTACTAGCTGGCATAATTGTTAGCGCGTCGGACAAAATCCTTTGCAGTATTTCTTCCAGCTATTTATGTTCTGAGATCAAATTCCGCCGATATCGAATTTGCCTTTCGTTTTTTTCGTGCTCGCTGAAATAAGTACCAGTTGAGCACGGGGGTCGATTTAATCGACTAGCACCCTCCCTTCAAAATTTCAGGCCTTGTGTCTATTGTAGAAAAGATATTTATTATTGTCAAAACGGCGAAGAGCAGAATCGTAATGTCACCAGAAGAAATGCTTTGCAAAATTTCTTCCAGCTCTTTACTTTCTGATATCAGATGTCACCGAGCACGATTTTAGATTTTATCCTTTCGGGATCGATTAATTAAGCATCATTTAAACACTGTGCTCAATGTAATTGAGTAACCGCCTGCTACTAAAATTGCTGGCTGTGTGCCATAATTTGAAACAAGTATTATTGTTATTATTAGACGTGTACTCCATGAAACGAAGGGACGAAAGTTTTTCAATGGGATGCAGGATGACAACGAAGTCAAAATTTGTTTCTTTGGCTGACCATGATGGGTATGTGTTACTTGACCCCGAGCAGATGTGTGCAACTTTTTAGTAAGTCCTTTGCTCAACTGTTCGGGGAAAATGGTAAGGCGGAAAGCAGTATGGATTACACTGGTTACCTATATGACTTACTGCGACTCCTGGCAACATCATCGCTGTGTTGCCAAATGCTGAAAATACTGGGAGTAATGATTGGCTGTAAAAATCGCCTACTTTAAATGGCTTGAAGGTTATTTTTGTATGCCAGACCTCTTTAATAACATATTGAGAGGTATTTACCCAGAGTGGCCGCAGAATAGGATATTTCCAGTTCTGTGAGTTGAGAATTAATGAAGCTCCTGAGAAATTACCCAAACAATGGGGAATTGATAATTTTTGGCCCATAACTACAATAAACGCGGCGTTCGCGCAATCCTGAAAGATCCAGGACAAACTCCACCTCATCCGTAAGAAAGTTGGCTCAGATGGAAGCTTACCACCTTACATAAATCGAGAGCTTTCAATAGGGTGGGTCACTGATAATGGGTGACTGCTCTCATGGCAGTCGATTTCGGTCTCGTCTTCCACAATTTGATTGTTTTAATTTACAGTGACATCTGTTTAGTGGTTAGTGTAATATGCCATGTATGAGAACCATTCAGCACGAAGCTCTCACTCCGTCAAGTCTGTCCGCTCTCAGTTCTTCTGTATGCATTGACTCTTGAGTTACTACTACGGAAACTAGAATCAGACCCATCGAGGTGATCAGCGCTGCTCTGAGCGGTGCAAAACGCAAAATCAAACAAGAGGGATCAGTGCGACACTGCTCGATATCTGGAGAAAGAGATAGATGCCGTCTAACGAATTGGGGTGCTGGACGGACCAATTAAATTGCTTGGGTTCTGGTGTGGCCCTGATCTTCAAGTGGGAAAGAAGTGGGATGAGGGGACAAATAGGGAGAACAATCTCATTCAGGATGTGGTAACAAATAGGGAGGACAAGTTCATTCAGAAATTGAGTGGAAGCTCTCGTTGCAACGTCGAACGGACGTGGCGAACATTTACATCGCCTCCCTTTTAATTTACCGTATGGCCGGCGCATTTGTAGTGAGTTTTTAATAGTACCATCTTTATGCTCTTTGACACATAAATACTTTTTCTTGCTGTGAATCGATGTAGCGCACGAAAATGCTCGTACATTGTCGAAGGTTTTGATATTACGCACGGAAATATATAGAGGACTGTCTATATCGACGGGAATAAGGCAGAGAAACGAATATCATTACGATATTATAATATACTCATACACATGACATACACACACACAGTTCATTTTCATAATGATAACAGATGTTAATATTAAAACGTAGATTCAGTAGAAAACTGGTCAAAATGCCTGTAATATTTGATTCTGTCCTTTACTTTCCGATTTCAACTTTTCATTTCATGTAATCATCTTCGCCTTTTCTTTGTACAAACTGCAAATAAATGTCTAGAAATTATTAGAAGTTGTACAGTCGGGTGTATTCTAGTGCTGTCAATATCTATCTTCGTATGAGTGAGAAATTTGCTTTAAATATTAATGACAGGCAAAGGAGACTAGATGTCAGGAGGTAGATTTGCCGAGCTATTGCAAGAAATTTTATCCAAACTTTACTCATAATATTGATATTATTTTTTGTCTGCGTCATATGATTCAATATCATTTTCAAAGTTCTGTTTCTTTAGGTTTCACTAATGCTTTATTTTCGATTCAAATTCCTATGACACCAGTGTCTTTATGGTATTTCGTGATACGAAAACGTGTACAAGATCCTAGTATTAGAAAATTGCATGCATTTCTCGTTAGTCTTAGCCAAAATGTGAGGTATGTTAACCTGACGTAAAAAGATGAAATATCAAACGACTTCAGCTGTATCTTCCATCGAAGATGGAACAGATATCAGTGTTGAAATTTTTACTCTATTGACTTCTGACACTACAAAAGAACAGGAGTTACTTCAGTTTCTAATAAATATAGTAGCTGGATGTCTTCAAGTTCGGAGACTAGTCTGTGCACACTTTTATCTCATTTCGCATATCGTGTTTCTCTGTATGCTG
>NC_142931.1:48076570-48119070 GCF_046866305.1 Octopus bimaculoides | reverse complement strand
GTTAGCTGCCTTCTTTATTTCTTTCTTCCATTCTTTCTCATTGTTTTTGTTATGCGAGCGTTGTGCCTTTGAATCAGTTAAGCGCAGACAAGAATGTACGAAAGTATCAGCAGAGCCGTAGCACTACTGTGTTTCAGTGTAAAGTAGAAAGGTTTTATGTATTTATTTATTTCTTCATTCGTCTTTGTAAAACCCACAATGAATACGGTAATGCGCGTGTGAGTGTATATATATATATATATATATACATATATATATATATATATATATATATATAATATATATATATATAGTGTGTGTGTGGGGGGGTGAAGGTGCGAGACTTAGTGGTTAGGGCATTCGGCTTGCGATTGTAAGGTCGTGAGTTCAATTCCCGGCGACGCGTTGTGTACTTGAGCAAGACACTTTATTTCACGTTGCTCCAGTCCACTCAGCTGGCAAAAATGAGTAGTACCTGTATTTCAAAGAGCCAGCCTTGTCACACTCTGTGTCACGTTGAATCTCCCTAAGAACTACGTTTAGGGGTACACGTATCTGTGGAGTGCTCAGTCACTTGCACGTTAATTTCACGAGCAAGCTGTTCCGTTGATCGTATCAGCTGGGACCCTCGTCGTCGTAACCGACGGAGTCCTCCTTATATATATATATATATATATATATATATATATATATATATATATAGGCACAGGAGTGACTGTGTGGTAAGTAGCTTGCATACCAACCACATGGTTTCCGGGTTCAGTCTCACTGCGTGGCATCTTGGCCAAGTGTCTTCTACTATAGCCTCGGCCCGAACAAAACTTTGTGAGTGGATTTGGTCGACGGAAACTGAAAGAAGCCCGTCGTATATATGTATTTATATATATATGTATGTGTGTGTATATGCTTGTGTATCTGTCTTTGTTCCCCCCAACATCGCTTGACAATCGTTGCTGGTGTGTTTACGTCCCCGTAACTTAGCGGTTCGCCAAAAGGGACCGATAGAATAAGTACTAGGCTTACAAAGAATAAGTCCTGGGGTCGATTTGCTCAACTAAAAGGCATGGCCGCAGTCAAATGACTGAAACAAATAAAAGAGTATATATATTTGTACAAAGCTTACGATGACGTCCGTCGCTCCTCGGAGTCGTTGCTTTCGTGCGTTCGTTTAGGTGGTCAGCATTATTTTCTCGACTTAATTAATGCATGAAAAAGAAGTGAGATGGTTGGAGCAGCAGTCGTATTATTTAGATTTAAATGAGTGATTAAATTCTACTACATTCATTGTTATCGCTTTCTCTCTCCCCCTCCACTTTCTCACCCCCCTTCTCACTCTCCCCATTTGTGCATTGAAGCTCATATACAAATACACTCTATCTATCTGTCTAACTAATTAGATAGATAGATAGATAGATAGATACATAGACATTTTCCGTATGTGCTGATGAGTTCTGCTTGTGGTATTTATGTGATAGAGATCCTGATATCAGCCGTCATATGTTATGGAAGTGATAACTTAGAAGGTGCACCGAATAGGAAGTAATTGTTTTGTAGGATGAACTTCAGGGGTTCAATGACAAAAGTGTGGTTTAAGCAGTCCGGGAGAACTTCGGGGTATGTTTCTAACCAGAATTTTATTGCCTCTATTCCGTAGTCATACGGAATGTTAGTGTAGAGGTTGATGACATCGAAGAAGACTAATTGAACTTCTTCGCTGGTGATTTTCGGTAGATTTTTCTAGCATGCCCAAATCGTCTCTAATGAAGCTTTTAATGAATCTCAGGAAAGGTTTCAATAGTATGTCCAGAAACTTGTTTAGGCGGTGTGTTCCACAGGGGCCCGCTATAATAGGCCTTAATTTCAAGTCTTCTGCTGTTGGGATATTTATGTATAGACCTGGATTTGATTTGCAGGCATTAGTAATTAATTGATTCTTGTGAATTTTGGGGAGGCCATAGAAAAGGCTTGATTTGCATTTAATGTTTGTGATATAGTATTTTTCTTTTTCTGTAAGGCCTTTTCCATGTTTCAGTATTAACGATGCAGGATCTTTTAATGGTTTTTGCTGCCTATAATTTGCAACTTTTTCATAAAAGGAGTCATTTTCTAGTATGAACAATGCTAGGTTTTTATAGTATTCTGTGTCCATCATGATTACATCACTACCTTTGTCTGCTTCTTTGATTGTCAGGTCTTTGTCATTTTTTAGCTGCAGTAGGTGCTTCCATTGTAGATTGTTGAAGTTAGGTAAATTTTTGGTTTATAGATAGTGTGGGGAAAATTCTGGATACGGTTGCAGAAGTCGTCTAGTGTTTTAGTCCTTCCTTTGGGTGGTAGATAATTACTTTTGTTTTTCACTTGTGATTCGTTATCGTTTTTGTAGTTGGCTAGTGCTTCTGTCAATCGAAGTTTTCTACAGAATTGGGAAATATTATCTTTAATTTCATTAATATTTTAGTTAAAGGTTTAAAATTTTAAACCTTTAACTAAAATATGGATTTTTGTTGTGGAGAGAGTTTTCTTAGATAAGTTGATTATTATACAATATATATGTATACTTGTATGTATGTATATATATATATATATATATATATATATATATATATATATATATATATATATATATATATATATATATTGTTATCTCGAGAAGTTATATTTACGTGAAAAGAATGTAATTTCCTTGTATCTGTGGTCCTGTGTCAGTATTAGAAATCATTATTTTAAAAGTTGCGTTTTAAAATGTGGTAATGGCTCATATTGTTCACATATCAGCAGTCTTTACATTACTATTCATAGACCAAAAATACTGCCGGAACCAATGTCTGTGAAGTGATAACTTTTAGCTCCAGGTCAAACCTAGTCGCACATGTTTTTGTTCAATGTAATTCCCGACGTGACTGACCTCTCTTCATTGAAGCATAGTGTGTCGAGTGTTTTCTGCTTATAATATGAGATCGTATGACTTTAATGAGAATTGGCTGCTATATCTAGCATGCTGTTTGCTAGGAACTCTTTTATTAAATAACATTTCTGTGAAATTAGCAGAAATTATAGAAAACCAGACTAAATAAATCTATTTCAGTACCGAACTTAGTTTCTTTAAATTACAAATTGCATAATCTTTCTTTTCTTTTTTTTCTTTCTTTCTTTCTTTCAGTTTACCTTCTATCTGTTTCAGAGTTGATAGAATAAATACCAGTTATACAATGTGCCGATTTCAGTAACAGCAATATTGTTTTATTTTCATTAGACCTTTGAAAGCAGCATGTTAGTGGAATGTAAAATGTATTGAATGAAAGCCTAATAATGTTTACTTCCATCACTTTGCACTGTGTTTAAATACTGCCAAGGTTGATTTTGCCATTCTATCCTAATTACCAGTAATGAATTTAGGTTGATTTAATGCTGTACTTCTTTTTCTTTCATGTTTTTACCTTGTGCCAAAAAACATTTTCTAATGAGATTTTTATTTCTTTTAATATATTTTCAGGTAAGTTGCAAGAAAACAAGAAATTGTAATACTATATATATATATATATATACACATATATCCTATTTCGAGAAATGTGTTAAGTGATTCCCAGTAAGGTAAGGAATTTTTACAGAAGTTAATATACACCGATTCTGGTGGTGCTGTTTAATTTTTAATTGAAAATTAATTAATACCATCAACATTGAAACGATATATAAATATATATGATACATGTGTACGGTAGATACCGAAATGACGCAGCCTAAGTGAATTTAATGGAAAACAGATTCTTGCGGTTGGTGACCGAGATAGGGCAACGGGACAAACGACTTTTCATCTTCGCTTTGAAATGAATACGTTTTTTTTGTTTTTATCTTTGTACTTATTTCAATCAATGGACAACGGCCATGCTAGGGCACTGAATGTTGGGTTTACTCGAACAAATTGCCTCCATTACTTATATTTGGAACTTATTCTGTCTGCCTTTCTTTGTGAAGTCTCTAAGTTACAAGAACATAGACACTGTTTGTCGGTCAGTGGTGTGGAACAAGCGCGATAGATATACGGGCTTCTATAAACCTCCATCTACCAAATTCCCATACTAGACATTCATGGACCTGGGACTTTAGTAGAAAATATTTGCTGAAGCTGCCGTGCAGTGTGACTGAACCTAGAAGTATGTGGTTGCACAGAGAGGTTCTTAACCACATAACCATGCCTGGGCCTATGGTAAAAGAAAACCACGAGGATCTGAAGTATGTTGTCAGATTTAAAATATACCCTTTCTTTGATACGAAGAAACATAGCGGAAACGAGAAATTTGTTATAGCGTTGGAGTGAAGCCACAGCTTCAAATAAATGTATAAACTCGGCTATATACGTCAAGTATATATTTCCCCTCATCTGTACATTTAAACATGCTTGCATGTGCACGTGTATGTACAAATTACAAGAGCAAAATGTATAATAAAATTAATGTACTTGTACTGTTTCTCGAAGCAGCTGAGGCGTTGATACATCCAGCTTCATTCATTTTACTTTAACTCCTTCATATTTTCGTACAGAAGAGCAATTAATGAAGTATGGCTAGTTGTACAGGAAAAGTAGAAAATTTTGTACTCATCGTTGCTGATGTGAAGGAAAAACGGACATGTTTGATTTATATGCAATATATAACCGTAGGGGAAGATTATGACATTCGAAAGCATTGGATATGCTCTTATGCTTCGAAGTATGATGAATATTGTGGAGAAATACGTGAATAAAAATTTAGAATGTTTTGGCAGTCACTATTTTGATGTGTTCTTTCATAGGTGATGCTGCATACAGTTAATTCAAGATATAAGATTGCCTTTGAAATAGCTATTGCATCGTAGCATTTTTTCTTCCAGATGTGAACTTTATAAACAAATGTATATTGATGACCGCAAACGATATTTTCTCGCTAACGCTTAAAGCATTTGCAAACACGTGACGTTCAGTAAGTTGATGAATTAATAGGTAACTCTACTCAAACACAAAGTTAAGTCTTTTACAGTATTTCCTGTCGCAATTGATGGGAATACAAATGTAAATGATGTGGCACTGAAAATATGCATGTAGCAGAAAAAATTGAGGAACTGGTAATAATCTAATTTTAACACAAGGACTGAAATTTGTGAGTAGAATCTAGTTGATTTCATCGACCCCAGTATTTAACTGGTCCTTATTGACCCTGAATAGATGAAAAGCTAAGTCGACCTCGGTGAAATCGGAACTCGGAATATAAAGAGCCGGAATAAATTCAGTTAAGCATTTTGTCTGTAACGATTCTGCCAGGTCATCGCTTTGAGGAACTGGTAATAATGAAGGGAACATCACCAAGGAGTGACAAAAGATAAAGTAAATGTTAGCTTGACACAAAATGTGAGTCTCGCTACAGATGGACCACTTCAAATGAAATGTTTGAAAAATCGGCATGTCAAAAAGTAAAATAGAAAATCTACCGTGAGCTCTGACCATCAATTATATAATGTCCACTGCATCATGCTTAAGGACGTGTTCTGCAGTTAGATATTAAAGATGGATAATGTTGAGGATATTGTTATAAAGGCAGTGAACTTCATATGCATGCCAAATCTGAACCATACACCGTTTGGAGGAAAATTTTAAGAAACACAGACTGACGTATTATGCTTATGGTCACTAATTAATTCAGTCGATTGAATTAGGGTCATCACTCTTGTGTCCAACTATCAGGGCTCATGGCTAATCACTACACCGTGTCTTTCTTCCCTAGATCGTCGACTCTCTTGAATTCATTCCATGATAGTATGTTCCCCACGAAATTTGTTTTAGAGGGGTTGAGCACAAACATTAATGACATCTATCATCGATCTATGAATACCTGCAGTGATCATGAGGACTGCCCCTTATGCCAGACGAGCAAGAGAAATAAGTGACTAAACACGACAGTACGTGAGTTGGCGACGAAATGCCTAGTTGTTGTTTAATTCCAGTTCTGTTCTGACTGAACAAACTCGTCAGTAAAGACGTTCAAGTCATGGCAATCCAATAATATTTTGAAACGATCGGGTGCAATTTCAGGGAAATTTAGATGTTATTTTTTAACAAACCTAGTAACGATGTCCAGACCATCTCTCTCTCTCTTTCTCTCTCTCTCACTCTCTCTCTCTCTCTCTCACTCTCTCTCTCTCTCTCTCTCTCTCTCTCTCTTATATATATATATATATATATGTAATGTCGTGTATCTTGCCCATGGAACTATTGACATTTAATATCAGTGTTCCATAATACAATATTATAACATAATATAACTTTACTTCATACGGAATTACAACCAAAATTACGGTGTGATAGAGGGAAACATAATCACCAGAGAAATTAAGTTTAACCTAACACTAAACAAATAAGCAAGAACAAATGGAAACGATAGTGAATTCTACTTCTGCACAAGGCTACACATTTTGTGGGATTGAATACTATCATTTTTAATCTTCCCCACTTGTGTTTAAATTTTACTTCTTTTATCAAACTTAGTGAGAGATGGGAAATTAGATTTGCGATGCATCCGAACTCAGACCATAGTAATATTGAATTCTAACGCAGTCACATCGTTTCGCTCTTCGGGGATGGATTAGTCGATTAAAGAAATGGTTGTGCTTGTCTGATATTTTATTTTATCAACCCCTTCCCCTTGAAGAAGTCAAAGATAACGTTGGCGTGATTTGAATTCAGAATGTAAAGAAGCCCAGCTAAATACCGTGAAGTCTTTAGTTCACTGCTCAAATGATTCTACCAAACCACTGCCAAGCGAAATAGGTTTATGACTGTCATTAAAGGAAACCATAGTGACCGATTGAAAGCATATTAGAAATAAATGATCGGTCATCGTGTGTATAGGATCGTGCTTTACGAAGCGTATTAACTGCAAAGCTCTTCCTTCATTTACCTTCCTGCAAGCGGTTAACATCTGTTGTAAAATTCTACACCGAGAGTAGTACGCACGAGAAATGCAATCTGCTCACATGTATATACACACACACGTGTGTATCAGCTTGTGTGTAAGTGTGTATAATGAGAGAAGTGAATGCAGCCTTGCGTTTCCCCTTAAAGCACTACCACTCCTACAGCATATACTAATATCTCAAAATATCTTAACTTCCTCCCCGAATTGCCACTTCATTTCTTTCTCTTCCCTGAATTTATGTTTTGTGGTGTGTCTGGAAATAAGATGATCTCTGTCAGAAAGCTCAATTCTATAATTGTTTATTGTCTGTTGTTGTTGTTGTTCATAATATTAATATGATACACATAAATGCAAACAAAAGCAAGTAAGGAAAACATAATAACTCTGTCAAAATGCCAATCTGTTACAGATAATTTCCCTGGTAACTACAGTGATTCAACCGTTGTAACCCGTCAGTCATTGATGCCAGCATGTTCATAAAAGTGATAGGTATCGTTACTCTCGTTGTTAGCGTCGAACGCGCGCGTAAATACACACGTAGTTATCCAGTTTAGGCCGTAGTCTAAATTTTAAAGTGCTGGGTTCATGGTCATAAGGCCGTGAGTTTGATTCCTTGACAAGATGGTGCGTTCACCATCAAGGCACGTCGCTTCACATTCATTCAGTGTGCCAGCTGCGTGCTGTTACTGCTTCTGTCTCTATTTGTTTCATCATCGATGTTCTATTAAGTTAAGAGCAGGAGGGCTAACATGGTCTCAATGTCTGCTCGAGAGTGCATAGGCACCTAAAACAACTATGGTATTAGTGTGTTTGTGTGTGTGCGCGCGCGCGGAATACGGGAGGTATCACCCGCAGGCTAATAGGATTCGGTGGCATATACTATACTTTCACAATTGCTTTTGGTGCCCCTGCGTAGCCTCGAGAAGATACTGACACCGTACTAACCGTCGAGACCGTGTGAACCCAAAGTGAAAATCCAGAGTGGCAAGACAGTGATACGATATCCATCTCTGTTTGTCTGTCTGTCTATCTATCTATATGTGTATGTATCTGTCCATGTATCTATCTATGTGCGCGTGTGTGTGCTTATGTATATGTTTTGTCTTTCCTCCTCACTTGGGCAAACTATCGTAGCATCATACAACGATTGAGACCTCGCAGTAACTGTCGGTACCAATTTAAGCTGAAGCGCCCGCATAAACAGCAAGGTTAACACGGTCAGAATGACTTTCTCCTAGATCCATAGGACTTTCCCTTCTAGGCATGAGCCTATCGTTCTCTTCTGAATACTGTTGTCTGCTTTGGGTCCCTTAACGGAACATTGCATTATAAAACTTGAAGCATCCCAGTGATCAATCACAAAAAATAATGATGGTTTGACGGATCTTGATTACAGGAATATGCTCGAGAAGCTCAACGCCTATTCATTTCAACTGCACCCTGGGCTTTTTCATTTGTATGAGGCGCAAAATATTTCATCAACATTGCCGAAATTATGTTGGCATCAACTTTAAAATACACCCAGGTTAGGTCCCCGTACCATCCGTCCTCTGCCAAAATCATGCCCGCGTTACATTACAACTAACTCTAAGATACAATTATTTCACCTCAACTGGCCCTGCTCTCTTTAACATCTTTTCAAGTCATATAAGGGAAATTCTCATAACATTAAAACGGTTTCTGGACGAATTCCTCCTACAAATTCCAGGTAAATCACCTACTCCTAGATATGACTCTGCACAAAGTAAATCTGCATTCAAATGGGCTATAATTCCAAAGTATGACTGTAACATGAAACGTGATTAAATGTCTTCTCTGGGTGGTTCTATTAAGTTAGTCATGCACTGGACGAATTCTGTTTAAAATCAAGTATATATTTGTATATGTATATACACGTATTACTATGTATGTGTATATATGTATATCTTTGTAACATATAAATATGTATGTGTGTGTGTGTGTGTGTGTGTGTGTACACACACACACATAAAGAGTAAAGACTCCCTTCGGTCACGAATGATCATAGTATTACACCTAGAATGTTCCCCTCCGAGGTACAAGTCCGAGCAAGCTTGTTTGTGGAAGCCCAGCAGTCGCCTATGCATGCCAGTCTCCTCTCTCTCCATGCGACCGATATTGTCCAAGTGAGCCCAATAAACCTTGGCTCCAGTGACGCGGCAACTCATTCCTACAAATGACTGAACTGGAGCAACGTGACATAAAGTGCCTTGCTCAAGAATACAACACACAGCCTGATCCAGGAATGGAACTTACAGCCCGATACTCTAACCACTGAGTCATGCACCTTGATATATATTCAATGATTTGGTGTATATATTTATATATTTTTGTAAATATGTGTTTATATATGCAAACACGCACATATGTGTATATTTATAAATGCATGTATATTTACATATCTACACATACACACACTGGATAAAATATTCCTAAAACCGTCGAGTTTGAGACAGTTGCCATTCAGTATTCACTCAAATTCAACAATGTTTGACCAACACATACTCAACATTAAACCACGCATGCACTTTACACTAATCAAGGTAGGAATTTATATATATATATATATATATATATATATATATTCCTATGTATGTATGTATAGCTATTAAAAATTAAAGCACGCATCTGAGCACACGCCTTTAGATATATAATGCAACAGAAATCGGGACTAAGTTATGGGCAATGCTGCACATATTATTTGTGAAAGCTCTTACATTCAGTAACCAGCAACAGCTTTGCAATGACGCCACAAAAATTTCTACTCACCCATTTTGGTACTATTTTTTATTTTTTTCGCTTTGTTACTTACGTATAAGGTGCGTGCTGTTATTTAGTCCTTATCATTCATGTCCCTTACCTAATCATTATTTTGGAACAATAACTCCAAAGTCCGGCGATTTTTTTACTCTGTTGGAACAATGCCAATAAATTAAGCAGGTCTCTTTTACTATTTATTTATGGGATGAGTTCAAATCTGATCGAGTACATCTGTATTCTCCTTATAATAAAAGTGGTTACAAATTTTGTGACAAGCGCAGACATTCTGGGGAAGGCATGTGTTGATTATATCGATAGCAGTGTTCAACTGGTACTTAATTTATTGACCTCGGTGGAGTTTGAACGTAGCAACGAGCGAAATACCACTCAGCATTTAGCACGGCGTGCTAACGAGTCTGCCAGCTCGACGCCTTAATAATAATAATAATAATAATAATAATAATAGCCTCAAATGTTTGCCACAAGGGCAGCAATTTTGGGTGTTGGGGATCAGTCGATTACATCGACCCCGGTGTTCAACTGGTAATTATCGACCCCGAAAAGATGAAAGTTTAAGGTGACCTCGGTTGAATTTGAACTTAGAATGTAGCGATGGGCGAAATACTGCTAAGAAGGAAACCAAGATTGTTGATACTGCTATACCTGAGGACGCATGCGCAGGTGACAAAGTACTGGAAAAATGGAAAAATAAAAGTTACTAAAAGATGAAATTGCAAGTGTGAGGGTATTGAAGAGAGTAACTGTCATCTCAGTAGTTGTAGGAGCACTGGGAGTACTAACAGCCAAGTTTGAGAAATAATGTCAGGGAAATTGGAATTTACATGAGAGTAGAGCATGCTCAAAAAGTTATTCTGTTGGGGACAGCGAAGATTTTGAGATTGGCACTTAGGTGTTTATCGTAGAAAGAGACGCTCCTAGACCTTTGACAACACTCTAACTCTTGTGCTAGTTAGCCGCCTTAATGTTAATAACGATGTTAATAATTTCCTGTGGGTACTCAAACGAATTGTTCTCACATTCTTACCGTCCCACTTGGTTTTGATACAATGCAGAGCATTCCATTGTTAATGTTTTCATTATATCTGAAATGTAGTCACATTTCAGTTCTATTATTTGCTACATACTAATGATAATTATTTACATTGTTATACAAAGAAAACCCTACGACCTGCGGCAGTACATATAATATATATATATATATATATATACCCAGCTTTTCCTCCCACTTGAACTAAAGAAAGTAAAATAATGACATAAAGTTCCCTCCAGCCTCAACTCCCCTGTACATGCATGTACAAAATAAAATAAAAGATCATCAGTAAAATTAATGATTAATCTCTTGCATTTTTAATGGCTACTTATGTTGTCAACAACACCACTTATATTTATTTACTTGATCCCAAGCACTTGACTCTTAATAGTTCCTGTTTCAAGTTTTGTTTTATATTCGTGTTCGTACTGAAGGCTAGGTTTTTCGGTTTTGAGGCTATATCTGGCTTGTTAGGAAGACAAATAGTCTCATTTCATTTAGTTTACAACTTCTAAAAATAATCTGAGAAAAAAATGTCGGTCAATCACTTTTGACGGCTATTGTTCGTGATTTTTATTTCCATATTAAAGTTAGATGAGAAGCAGTACTCGTAGCTTTTGTAGTCTCTCAGACTGGTGAGATCCATGTGTCTAGGATGAAATTATTCAATCCGTTATGTCTTGAAAAAGCTTCACGGGAAGAGTTTGTAATGGCGTGCGACTATTGGAAGAATATTTGGCAAAACCATGTTAGTGTGCGATATAAGAAGTGGAGTAACTAGAGTAGGAGTTAACAGGCGTAGGGTGAGATGTGACTAAGGAGTATGCTGCCAACTAGTTCAAAGAGGCAGAAGTTATTGTTGTGATAGAAGACCCACAGAGAAGGAATTGTAACTCTTAGTTTTTGGTTGTAGCGTATTGGCAAATGATTTTTTGACATTCACTAGAATGGCTTTTGTTCATATGTACATTGATTCATCTCACATTAACCCTAAATAGTATTATGATGGAAGACAAGTCAGTGCTATTAATTTGTCTTTTATCCAGAAATATTTTTATCTCGTTCTACATTATCTAAATTTTTTTAACGTAGAGGTATTCTTTGACAGGGATTCGGCTGCTGTTTACAATATATCAGGTGATTTCGTATGATCTCCCTTCTTGGCTTGTACACTCTAGTTATTTGTGTACATAGGTGTAACTTTGTTCTATAGATATCGACAGTGTTACAGTAATAATTATATTTATGCTTTAGAGAGAGTCGAAAGCTGATTAGAGCTGACATATAGTATTTGATGACGCCAGCAGACTTAGTGTTAAGGATGCAATTGTGACAATATTATATATATGGCATCATCAAATCATTAAAATAGATGAATCAGTGAGGAAGCTTCTACGTGGCCACTCAACCCGCTGGAAATAACGGCCAAATCTTCTTCAAATGTCATCCTACTCTCTTGAAAAATAATGTCTTACTCTCTTTTTTTGTGCTGTCAAGTTAGGACAATTTTGATGACTTCCTTGACAAGTACTATATGTGCTTGTCATGGAGTTGTGTACTCCAAGAAGTACAAAAGTAGCTTCCCGTTGCCTTCCTCTGGGATCTTTCGCGGATCGGGAATCTTGCCTAAATATTTAGAATGTAATGATCTAGAGCAAATGGCGCTGCGTATTTCGTTCTGCACTTTAACGATTCCTTCATTTCACCGACCTTATCCATATTTTATCGAATTCGGAAGAATGAAAGGCAAAGTTGACTTCAACGGAACCTAAAGAGCTGTAGCAATCACGGCAAAGCAATTTATGCAATTTATACATCACGCCTCCTACTCTGCCTCTTCACCACCTTAATATAGTTTTAGATACCTCGAAAATAATTGGATGGTCACGGTTACAGAGGGACTTATTTGGTCCAGAAGCTTTCACGAACAGAGTAGACCTGTGACCAAATAGCAACAACAACAATGGTCAAGAAATTGAAGCAAAAGATAAGCATTCTTTGTCTCGATTGCACAAACAAATCTAGCAATATGACTTATCGGGATCGTCTATCACTGTACAAATTATGAATAGCAAACGTTGAAGATGTTAGATGATTGTTGTAATCCGGATTACAACCACCTTAGCTACTCTTAGGATATATTATCATTATTACGCTGTGTCTATTATTATAATTATTATTAGTAGTAGTAGTGGTAGTTTGGACAATTTCTATTTTGAGCCACTAAATTAAACTGTTTAGTGAAATCGTGTTGATTTCTCTTTTCGTAAAGACTTACTATAGTAAACAGCAAACATGCATGAAGACACTGCTTCAGCATTATTAACAGCTCCCTGCATATGCAATTTTAGCTTGCTCAGCAGATGTCGGTATGTCACATGTAAACAAGATGCTACTAAAATGAAACTTTTATTTGGAATATCCATCTTTCTCACCCCTACCTTTATCTTTCATTTCTCTTCATCTGTGTTCTCTCTCATTCTCTGTCATCCTTCCTCTTCTCTGGTTCACGCAAACACACACACTCATACATGGTATTTGTGGTTGTATTTTTTCTCAATAATTAGATTTCATAGTTAACTATACAAAAACAGAAGTTAACGTTTTTTAACCCCTCTCTCCTTCCTGTTTCCTCGCTCTCTCTCATCTAATTTACTCACTCCCAGAACTCTATCTTTTTTCTCTCTTATCCACTTCTATATCTTCTTCCATCTCTCTCCTCACTTGTCTTCCACTTTTCTCCCCATTTTATCCCTTCACTTCCGTTGCGCATTTTATTTTTTCCCTCGAGGATATAGATTTCACAGCTACAGAATTCCGTAATACTTTTCTTCTAGCACTCTAACAAGTCTTTCAGTGATGTATAATGAACTGTGCTGATATTTTGTTAAGGCAATGACCTATTACATATACAGCATAATGTTTCCAAAGTGATTATGTTTAAGCTACAAAACACATTATTCGACTACTGGATCTGTAGAGAATAAAAAAAAAAATTGTTATTCCTATCGTTCGTAAACGACTGATTCCGTGTTAGAATGTTGGCTTAAACGTATAACTATCCAATGATTTATCAGTGAGAGATTTTTTTGTATTGGAAGTTGCTACTTAGCGTCGAGTCAGCGCTGATTAAGCATTCTTTGATTAAGAATATTCTGATCGTCACCATAGAACCATTTGGTAGAAAACCCTGGACAGATTACTTTAACTAGTGTGTGTTTTTTAGAGAAATTTAGCCGTTATATATTTATACGTTGAGTGACTACGGAGAAGCTTCCTCGTTGTTGTACTGATGGCAAATAATTATTGTAATGTTACTATTGTAGATACATTGTAATCTTGATATATGTTGGTTTACTAGATATAGAGTTTCAAGCAGTCCGTGTAATTATCTCAAATTTAGAAGATTTTCCGCATGGAGTATATGTTGAGTATTTCTATACACACAAGACACATTTTTTTCCAGAAGCCATGGTTCATGATGGCAAATGGTAAACTCTATCTGGTTTTGAAATAAGGCCTTTCAGTTTAATTGAAATGTCGTTATTGAAAAATACCAAATGGGATTTGGGTTTATTAAAGCTGAAATATTGAATCAATTCCTTTCTCTATTCAGCATTGTGATAAATTTATTTAGGTCTTCGATGTTCACATTTCATACGGGAACGCTCTGTTACATTTGGTACTCCATCTATGAAATTGTGATCTCAGAATTCAATTGCGAGTAGAACTCGTTAGCCTTGTAAAGCTTTATATCTGCATGGAAGAAGATTCTCAGCGAGAGAGAGAGAGAGAGAGAGAGAGAGAGATAGAGAGAGAGAGAGAGAGAGAGGCGAGTGGATTAATTTTTGTAGAGCCGTTTTTATTTTAAACTTACATAGCGCATATATGAAGAAAGTCAATTTCATTGTTGATTCATAAGTTTTAGACTCAGCGATAATAGAAAAAGTCATGTGAATATATCGAAAATGACTGACAAGGTGCTCAGTTAATGAAGTTTTAGAAATATGATATAATATAGAGCCATAATTTATCATCAAACATTAATAAGGGAAGTTCATGTTTTCCATATCTTCACATGATTTTTTTTCCAGAAACAGATTACAGATTTGACTTTAACCAGAAATCGGAAACCTCAACTATGGTTCTTAAGTATATTTACCTAAATATTGTATTTTGACATAAATATAAGGTCATAAAATTGTGGAGGAAGAATTAAATAAATAACAGCCCCTATTTTTTTATTTATTATTTTTAATAGGCTTGCTGGGTATTTGCGACATCAGTGCTTGAAAAACACTGAAACTTTATATTCCATTGACAGTGAGATTCGGCTGTTGCACCGCTATTAGA
This sequence comes from Octopus bimaculoides, assembly GCF_046866305.1. Taxonomy (NCBI): domain Eukaryota; kingdom Metazoa; phylum Mollusca; class Cephalopoda; order Octopoda; family Octopodidae; genus Octopus; species Octopus bimaculoides. The sequence continues at coordinate 48,103,965 of NC_142931.1, read as the reverse complement.
CGTCTGCCACTGAGGAGACTAGGCAGGCCGAAATCCTGTGATCTAGCAGTCCCGGCGGTCATACCAGATGAGTATCGCCTGCTAATGATATGAGTGCTTTCATGCACCATGCTTCCATATGAGAATTCTCTCAAGCTAAATAACGCAGTATTCAGTGTTCTAACACAACATCCAGGTTAAGTTGGCCTTAAAGATTACCTTTTGGTATTAATACTGCTTCTGTCGCAGTTAATTGTTTTTTATATTACTTAACCTAAGCTGCTAGGCAAAAATATCAGAACTAAAATGTCATATATATATGTGTGTGTGCACGCGCACGCACGCACGTACACACATACATACACTAAGAACTAACATGATCCCAGTGTGGATGCACATTGTCACTTTGAACCAGTAAAAGATTAGAAAAGTAGAAGTATATTAGATTTCATTTGGGATTGAAATAGCTACCTCTCACTCACATTATCTTCAGATTCTGTCAAAACTGAATTAATAACTTCGAGTTCCTACTGTAATTGGTGACAATAAAGCCTCCAACTCTTCATTGCTGCGAAACGATAGTGATCCGCTATGCCACGCAATACCAACATAAATTCAGAATATCAGATTTGGTTGGCATAGTTAAACATACTTCAGTTATGCTCCGAGGAAAATTTCTGAGTTGAAATATAAATCTAAACGAAAAAAAAAAGGAGGAGCGAAGCAATTAAATTAATACAAAATAGCCTCTGATGCGAATTTAACTCTTACTGGGGTCAGTCATTTATTAGTTAACGATGTAACTAAAATAACTAAAATACACTACTCTCTTCCGTTTCGAAGTAAAACTCGTTTATAAAATTTTGTCCTAGATCAGCCTGTGGTATAATGAACTTAAACAAATTCACAAATAAATGAGGGTCTGGCGGTATTTAAAGAAACCCCCACACACTCACGCATGCACACAAACACGCACAATCATACTTCCTATGTTTAAACTTGATAATGTTAAACAAGAACGCCATATCTCCCTCACTCCGAACTACTCGTTATTTTTTACGTTCATTTTCTCTCTTACAGTTTTCTGTTAATCGTTTTCTTTTTTTATATTTTCGTCTACTTTCTCTTTTAAGCGCTAATATTTTATCTTTCTTTCCCCCAAATATACTTGGCTTTTTGTGTGTGTGTGTGTGTGTGTGTGTGTGTGTACTTTCTTGCATTATTGCTCGTCACTTATTTTGCTTTCATAAGGCGGTAAGCTAGCAGAATTGTTAGCACACTGGGCGAAATGCTTAGCGGTATTTCGTCCGTGTGAACATTCTGGGTTCAAATTCCGCCGAGGTCGACTTTGCCTTTCATCCTGCGGGGTCGATAAATTAAGTACCAGTGAAACACGGGGGGGGGGGGGCGATGTAATCGACTAGTCCTCCACTCCAAAATTTCAGGCCCTGTGCCTTTAGTAGAAAGGATTAATTTGCTTTCACTTTCTGTTTTCGTCGCTTTGTTAGACTTTTTCTTTCTCACTGTTTTCTTTGTCAAATTTTCATTCGCTTTTTCTGACTTCTGTCTGATTTCTCTCTCTTTCTCTCTCTCTCTCTCTCTCTCTCTCTCTCTCCCTCTCCCTCTCTCTCTCTCTCTCCCTCTCCCTCTCCCCCACTCTCCTCTGTCTGATTTTCAAGTTCTCTCTCCCTCTCCCCCACTCTCCTCTGTCTGATTTTCAAGTTCTCTCTCCCTTACCCCGGAAATACCAGAGACAACCATTTACTATCAGATTATCACTCCTTGCTGTAATCTTCACTTTTCTCTCCTTTCACCCACCTTCTACTTTCCGCAGAAGAAAAAAATACAAAGACCGCCACTTTCATATGTATATACTGTAACCATCACCACTACTTTACCATTCTTAGCGCACCGCTGCCATCATCATTATCATCGCAACCACTACCACCGCCGCTATCCTCACCTCTATCACTACCGCCTTCAACACTACCACCACTGCCATCACTCCACACATACATAGCTACCACCAACACCACGATTGTGACCACAATCTCCAAACGTGCTCACCCCGCTCAATACTCGTAACCGCAACTATCAATCACCGTAATTTTCATCATCATTATCGTCATAACTGTCACCGTTTTAACCAGTATTCGAAATACTATACTCATACGATCAGTTCCACAACCAAAGCCACTATATCAAAAACCACATGTTCTCAACAACCGCAGCTGTGAACCAGCACTTCCAATGACCACAAAAACAACTCCATTAATAAATCTCTTTTCTTACCTTCCCCATATTTCTTTGTATTTCATACATTTTTATTTTATTTTGTGAGCAAAATTATGATATATATATATATATATATATATAATAATAATAATAATATTAGGGACAAAATCCAAAATTACAGGTAAAAAAACTCAATTAAAATCAATTTATAAAAAATTAAAATTAAATTGAGCCTTATAGATAAAGTATATATAAAATATATAGTTTAAGGGAAAATAACCAATTTTCAAAAACTCATCGATGAAAATTCACTATCACATATAGAAAAATTAATAATTAAAAGCACAATAAATGAGTATAATATAAAGTAAAGTAAATATCATAAGATAAATATAATAAAAAGATTACACGCGTTTCATAACCAATTTTCAAATAGAAAAGAAATTTAAATCGATTAAAATCAATTGAAATTATCGAAAATAAGTTCTATTCAAAAATATAGCTACTCGTCAGATCGTAAGTAGAACAATAATTAGATATATATCTCAACCAACAATAAGTACCAAATGAATTAATATGAAATACTTATATAAAGATAGAAAAATTATTTAAAAAATATCATAATATCAAAATAATAACCATTCAATAATCATCCCTTCATCCATTATAATAACATGTATATTATATACAAAAAACATCTTACATAAATTATCATTGTTTTAAATTATCATTGTTTTAAATACAAGTTGAACGAAGTTTTAGTTTAAAATAATAATGAAGATAAAATTAGTACATATTTAACCGGTGTAATAGTTAATTAACTCTTGGTTAATAAAGAAAACAAGATGAGCACCAATCAGTGTAGTGGTGTATTTTTCTTATGGGTTACTTTTGGACGCACTTATTCTTTTATATAAAGCAGCGCGCCAATTCGTGTAATTTTCTTCACTTGGGTTTTGTGGGAAGCGTAGTTGATTAAATTGATTCCAATACCTCATTGTCATAATGCTCATCTTCTACTGACTACATCTTGCATTTGCCTGAGGCACAATGTTAGACGACCTACACATATCGCTTCATCATTAATGTCCTATGTTTATGAACAATTGCGGTACTAATGTCCCTTGTCAGACTTGACCGTAATTTTGAAAGGAGGCCACACTTAATCTTCATTTGATTTTGTTTCTTTGTATTATTCAGTTACTTAATTTATCGATGTTAAAAAGTAACATAGGTTGGCTGTTGATCTTACTAGGAATTTAACTCAGAACGTAAAAAGACCATAGTAAATGCCACTTGGCATTTTGTCCGATGTTCTATTGATCTATCAGTGCACCATCGTCTTTTACTGGTAAGCTCAGCACGTTTTGTGTTGTATGTCACATTAAACCACATTCTATGTTTCTTATATAGTATTGGTTCCAGTAAAATTCGACCTCGGTAAGTATAGGGATGCAACTAAATTCCACAAGGTTTTGTTACTGTGCCCCCCCCCACCAGTTCTACAGTTATACTGCAGCTACAAACATACTTAAACAAATGAGTATGAACATTTCGTACCGCCCCTGTCGTCATGAATAAACAAGTGCTATTTTGGGTAATATCATGAACTCCATAAAACCATCAACATTTTCAGGCTCTTATAGATTTCATCAATGATCGTCAGCGGCTCCGTTTTTCACATCACCAACACCATCAATTTTGTAGCAGCCCAGCATCGCAAGCTTCGTTTTTATAACCAACTACAAACTACAATTCACATGCTTATCGTCGTCGTCATCATTACAATCACTATCATCATAAACATTCTCCTCCTCATCACCATCATCATCATCGTCGACAATATTTTTCTCCAACCAACTTTCAGCGGTATCCACTTTTACCATCACAAATACCACTACTAGCTGAATATATCAGTTATCATTCTTAACATCAGCAGAATTCTTCACACATACGACAACTCCCTATCTCTACTACGGCCATCAGCCGTCGTCGTCGTCATCAGCATCATCATACTCAACCACAACAGCAACAACATTTCATGTCTCTTCTATTCTCTCCACCCTCACTCTGGCACAATTACCCATATTTATTACTAGAAAAGCAACAAATACCACCACAACTCCATGAATGCCACTACTACTACTACTACTACTACTACGTTTGGGTTTTCAGTAGAACGGTGTTTTTCACCGTTGTAACCGTATTATGTGTGAAAGGCAAATTGCTTCTCAACCACTCTTTCTCAAGGCAATGTTCTCATGGCCAAGTTCTTCCTCAGAAGTTTCAAATTCCTTCAGTTGAAACCATTTCTGTCATTTAAACTCAAAATTGCAGCATTGAACTTCAACTGGAGCAACAACTACTACTACTACTACTACCACCACCACCACCACCACCAGAACCAGTTAACCACACATTACTCTTACAGCTCTGCAGCGTTGCGACCAGCAGCATCAACACTGTTATCATATCACCACCGCCACTAGCGCCACCACCACATCAACAACAACATCACCGTCACGATAATTACCTCTGCTACTACTACTACTGCTATAATTCATGGCAGCTGTTATATTTACTTCCTGATTCTCTCGCAGGCACTTATATTCTGTGTGTATGTGTGTGTGTGCATACGTGCGTGTGCATGCGTTAGTGTGTGTGTGCGTATGTTTGTATTTCATTTGAAGGCATATGGTGGAGTTCTCTACAACCTTCCTCTGCCAGAAGCATTATTTATACAAACAATAACGATGTCTATATCTTAGTGTGTGTGTGTATGTGTGTGTTTTGTTTTTATGCTTAAATGATTAGGTTAACTTCTGTAGGAAGTCTAGTCTCTTGAATCCCCTCTATTCCACACATGTATGTATGTGTGTGTTATTGTAATTAGATGTCGATGGATCTATTAGTCTGTATGTGCTACCTCAAAGTCAAGCCTATAGATATCTAAAAATTGGCGTTTATAATATCTAACATCATCCTATAGATGACTGTGTAAGCGTGTGCGCGTGAGTGTTTGGCAGATTACATACATCTCCTTGATCAGATTTGGCCCGGAGCTAACAATTTCATTGTCAGTATAAACTTTCAGCTATTATTATGTGAAAGAAAAACTACTCGATGCTTCCTTAATAGAAATCAAAGATTACATCTGAATGTTGTAATTGTACTGGCCCCCTTAAGACTGCAAGCACACCACCATGAGTCGCAGTTAACTGTTTGTACTTAATATATGAACCAGGATAGCTATTCCGGTTTAAATATGTGCATAGCTTAGAATGTGTTAATAGTTTGTTTTGTTTTTGCTTTTAACTTTTTAATTTCGAAAATATTTACACCAATCGCAGCAGCCAAATCACTCTCAAATATTGCATTATTTTACATCCTGATTAAAATTCTCCCTGGTTCCATTTTATATCTGGGATTAAAAACGTAAGGTCAACCAACTGCTAGGGTTTGTTTCATTGACCATACTCCACATCGTATGGTAATAGGAATTATTTCTTGTATTTGGTGAAGGTGGATAATGTTGAATATTTCGTAGATGCGCCATGTTTGAGTAAAACATGAGTGCGATAAGTGTGAAACGGTTGTATGCACAGTTCTACTCGATTAAGGCTGCCTTATTCGTATCGGTGCGACTAAGCAACAACAATGTATTATATAATAAGTATCATTTCAAAAGTGAAATTAACCCCTTTCAGTGTTCTCTTCACTGGGAATCCAGCTAGGTTGACGGCTCTTGTTAGTCGACCAAATACTACTTGGTCACAGCAGAAAGTGGAATATCTCGAGGAGATGGGGACTAATTGGGACCTCTGCTGGACGGGTCGTCCAGGGGGGACCCAGGAATATACTGACAAATGCTACGTGATGCAACAGTGCATACACCCACAATCAACCTGACTTATTTTAATATTTTACTTTAAGAGAGAGGGAGATAGAGTAGTACTAGTAGTTATTAGATTATATATAAATAATAGTTATCAAGGGACTGTAGATATTGTGATTTATAGATTATACACATAATAAACACAAAATATTCGACGTTGTCGTAGTTCATTAACAAAATGAAACAATGATTCGAGTTTGACAAGAAGATAATTTAGTTGTGGAAATATGTTTTCTTGATAATTATGTTGATAATTCATAAGCATCTAGGTGACCTCAAATGAAGATAATATATCTTTATAATGATTTTTTCCCAGACAATGTGCCATATATACTGTTTAATATTTATTTTAATTGTCCTTCCGTTTATTTACGATTCGAGTATCCTATTTGTTCATATCCTTCAGTCAATAAGCAGACTAAAAAATACAAAAACTGTTATGGAAACAATGATAAATAAACCGAATATGATGTGATAAAAAATGACACAAGCGAAGTGTTAAAAATAGTTCAATCAAAAAACTTCTTAAGCTGTGTAGTGGAACAAACACTCGGTTCCTGGTTCAATCCAATTAAGAATCACTTTGCGGACTCGTCTTCTACTATAGCTCCTGAGCGACTAATGTATTGTGAGTGAATTTCGTTGACGGAAACTCTGCGGAAACCCGTCGAATGTGTGTATTATGTATGTGTGCACATCTTTGTGTTTTTCCCCTCATTAATTGACAAGTTTGGTTTGTTTACGTACCCGTGCTATTAGCGGTTTGGTGAATAAGTCCAATAGAATAAGTAACAAACTGAGCAAAAACAAATAAAATAAAATAAAAGTACTGTTGTCGATTTCGACTAGAAGTTTCAAAGTAGTGCCGCAGCATGGCTATAAATGAAACAGGTAGAAGTAAAGAAAATACGAAGCATATTTTACACTATCGAAATAAGTCTTGATTATGAATAGTTCTGACTGCCAACTTCGCTGTGGTGAGCAATACACTGTGTAATGAAAAGAAAATATTTGGATTTGCTACCTTTACGCCGATTAGTGATGTATAGGTTTAAATTCTTACTTTTTAACTTCCCTGATAATTCATATCAAGTTGTATTAGTCTTTGTGATGACATAAAACCTTAATACAAAGTTAAATATTGTAAATACTTTACTTATATTAACTTAATTAGATACTAGACTAACTAAATACGCAAAACTTCTCAATGAATTGAAATTGATCATTTTGTAGGAAGGAGAAGATAAACAAATACCTGGTGTTAACTCCTGGAAACTCTTGAACAAAATGTAGATGATTCTAATAAAATAAGAATTTTATAGAAATTTTGAATTCCATGCTTAGGGTGAAAATCTGATCTTCGTTAGCAAATGTAGTTACATATTGATATGCTCCAGTCGCATTAGACTTCACCAGCGAAGTATAGCTGTTTTTATAACACTTTGTATTCTAACTTTTTTCTACTTAAAATCATCTCTGTCTACTAAACAGACAGATGTGAGAAGTTTATGCTTAAAGATTAATAAGAACGTTACCTGTCATCTTGCGTGCAGGACTAACAACGGACACATTTTTCATCAAATATATCATTTTGTTTTTCCAATTTACTCACATGCTGGTCGGAATAGATTCTAGTGATATGAACTATACTGAAAAGATTTGTAGCTGAAAAGGTACAAGCTTTCTATATTCTACGCAGTGTTTTAGCTTGATTCTTTCACGCTTAGAATGCCAATCTTATTGAATCCGACAATGCCTCTCGTCTTTTCAAGCTCTACTAAATAAATACAAATCAAAGAATTGGGCCAGCTTAGTTTGATATTCCTTCTTCAAAAAGTTATTTCCGTGTGCCGTTCTTTTAATTGTATTATTTTAGTTGTTGTCGTTGTTATTTTTTCCACCGAGGTCGACTTTGCCTTTCCATCGTTTTGGAGTCGATAAATTAAGTACCAGTTGAGTACTGGAGTCGATGTAATCGACTAGTTCCCTTCCTGCAAATTTCAGGCCTTGTGCCTATAGTAGAAATTATTATTATAATTATTATTATTATTAATAATAATAATAATAACAATAATAATATAGAGAAGGTGGTGAGATGGCAGAACCGTTAGTACGCCGGGAAAAGTGCTTTGCAGCATTTTGTCCATCCTTACGTTGTGAGTTTAAATTCTGCCGAGGTCGGCGTTGCCTTTCATCCTTTCGGTGTCGATAAAATAAGTACCAGTTGAACATCGGGGTTGATGTAATCGACTCATGTAAAAATTTGAGATAATAATCATAATATTATTATTATTATTATCGTTATCATTATTATTATTATTATTATTTCTATTTTTATTATTATTATCCGTGTTATACAGGATTTAGGGACAACATTTAGTTACTTTTTTTTTGTTTATTCTTAGATCAGACATGTTACGTTATTTTTACCTTCTCAGTCCAAATTCCACTAAGGTCTATATTTTCTCTAAGTTCTACTTTTTATTTTTTAATCTTTAAAAAGTTGATAGAATAAGTGTTACCCAAATGGAGTTAATTAAATAGACTGTATTAGTTTTTCGTAATACATTGTTTTATGTCTATGCTAGAAATTATTACGTTTTACTGTGGAAGTAGTGTGCTGTAAGATACAACAAAGTGTTAGATTGAATTATTTTCAACATTATTTACTTCCGGCTGTAAATAGTCTGAGTTCAAATCTGGTGGGATCAACTTGGAAATTCCTTTATTTAACATTATCATTGAACAACTACTGAACACATGAATTGAAATTCTATCGTGTATATATATATATATATATATATATATATATACACACACACACACACACACACACACACACACACAACACACTCTGCTTTACTGTATGAGAAATCATTGCTTTTTCATTTACAAAATTTTCATTTGTATTTAATTACTGTACAGCAGTTAAATTCAATGATAATGTGTTCAGTAGAAAACTGATAAAAGTGGTGGATTTATCTGTTGTATTAGGCAAAATTATATGGCTTTTCAATAATTCCATTATAGTATTTGTTTTGGATTTCGACGGTTTTTTAATTTTTATTCTTAAATTTCAATTTGAACAAACTGTGATATATAAAACATGTTATTTGAAAGTATTATGTTTGGATTAGCTGGGATAATTTTTATTGTAGTATTTTATTTGTATGCAATTAATGGGTTTGTGTTATTCTCCTTATAGCTAATTGTCGAAAATCAATCTTCACAGTCTTCTTTCTTCTCTTGAAGCGTTTTGGCATTCTGACATTTTGTTTGGATATTTATGAACAGCATTAGCAATATTAATTGAATAATTAAATTGTGTTTTATCTTAGGAAAGTACAAGTATATTATATAGCATATAAAATTACAATTGGGATTTTGTGATGTTCCTGCATTTTATATGTGCAGTTTCGGTGTAACTGGAGAAAATAGAAACCATCTCGCAGATTCTCAGTTCGCAACGTAGCTTATGTGTTGATATACGACGTTTATTACAAGTTCGAAATTAAATTCGCGTAATTGTTTTCTGTAGTTTCATCTCTGTAGGGCAGAGCTGATTGAGTCCTTATGGTTATTCATTGCAACCAGGGGGAGTTCGATAGTTCGTAACCTGTGAACTTGCAGTACATTATGACTATACTAACTTTCAAATGAGCCAGTCCAATAAACATAAATGCAATTCTGTACTGTAGAGCTGGACTAACTTGGCGCTGTAAACCGACAGTTGCAAAAACTCATGCACGATGGATGAAGCTTGTTATAAACGTTTCCAGTATGTTTATATATGTTCTAGGAAGAAAGCAAAGTTGAGATCACATCAGACTAGATGTTACAACATTCTTTTTAGATTTGAACTTGTGGTGAGTTAAGTGCAACTTGAATTATATCCACTTTACTCTATGTAATTAGTGCCGTAATAAAATGCGACGATGCTATCATGTTATGTGGTCAATGTTAAAATATTCTGCGATATGTTCAATTCATGATTGAATCATCTGCCTTCATTTCACAGTAATTTCCGGCCCTACAAAAATGCCTAAGAAAAATTAGATACTAGCAAGAATATAGAAAGATAAAAAGAATATGGAGAGACAGATAGGACAATACAAACGGGTTTTAAAACGAGTTAACAAAAATAAGAATAATAATTAAACAAATAAAATTCCCAATAGGAGGAGGCGTTTAAGGTCACTCACGGAAATATCCACAAAGGCGGGGTGCCTGACCAACAGTAAGAGCTCTTCTTTTATTTTTCATAGGCACATGTTCAAATTGAGTCCTTTCACACAGGTCATTTTTCCAACATGCACCCACCGTCCAACAAACTTGCTAGAAGGCAACATTTCCTTCTCCACACTCACTTTTCTTTTTAAGTGAAACTTCAAAAAGGTTATGAGAACTTGGCGAAAGAGGAAAGTGTATGCCTTTAGCCCTTTCAAACATGTCCACCATGCTACCTTTTTTGGTACAGCCACCAGATATATAAAAATTATCTGCCAATGGAGGGCGGCGGAGCAGTCTTCACTATGGATTCAGTTGATAGTCAGATCCGTCCCACACGTGACATAAACCCAGAGGTCAGCAATGCTCGGGCACTGGACAAGTACGTGCAGAACAGTTTCGTCGCTCTGCGCAGGCCTCGGCCGGTCTGGGCTGACAGCACATCCGTGCCTATAAATTTACCCCTTGGGTAAAAATTTAAAACCATTATTATTATTATTACCTCCGCCAAGGAAGGAGGTTATGTTTTAATCGGCGTGGGTTTGTCTGTCTGTGTGCAAAATAACTCCAAACGTTGTGAACGGTATTTGATGAAACTTGTTGGTAATGACACAAGGAACAGATGATGAAATTTTGGTAGTGATTAGGGAATTTTTATGGATTCTTGAAGGATGTTTTCATTTGTTATACTTACTTTACATGAAGTATTACAGTTACGTTCTTTGGTTATCTCCCTTGTAAACACGTTCATCGCTTCCACGTAAACTATAGTGGCGTTGCTGTTTCCAAAGTTTTATTTTCGTTTCTCTATTGGTAATTTTACTCGCGTGTCTATGGACTCTTGAAGGATGATTGATACTAAACTGACCACTGAGGGATGTAAAGTAGGTAGGTAGGTTTAGTTTTGTAAGTAGACAGATACTTCTTTTATCTTTGCCAAGGTATCATCTGACCATCGTCCTTGGTGATTTCAACGTGGATCTCCTTGATTCCCCTAATCATGAGATGTTGACAACTATGAACCAGTTTGGGTTCGACCAACTAGTCCTAAAACCCACCACCGACTATCGAAGCCTCCTAGATCATATTTACGTGAACCAGGATCGGCGTCCACAAGTCACTGTAACCGACTGTTACTTTTCCGACAATGATGTTGTGTGTGTATCGCTCAAGTTTTAGGTAATTGGTGTTTCTTTTTAGTTGTATGGTGAAACTAGCTTGTTGTCATTGATGTATTATAACTGCTTCAGATGATTTCTGTTTTCAAAATGTTCTTTTTTTTTAATCATATGGCTGTGTTATTTTTTTTTAATCATATGGCTGTGTTATTTTTTTTTAACCCCTCCAAGGAGGTTATATTTTTGCCGGCGTTGGTTTGGGAAATTGGGCGACTTTCAGCATGCGTGTATATGGGTGGAAATGAGCTGCTTGGGAGGTCTGCGCTCTACGACTGCTTTTCTAGTTCTTCTTCTCCTTCGCCGCCTTCTTCTTCTTCTCCTTCTTCTTCTTCTCCTTCTTCTTCTTCTTCTTCTCCTTCTTCTTCTTCTTCTTCTCCTTCTTCTTCTTCTCCTTCTTCTTCTTCTTCTTCATCTTCTTCTTCTTCTTCTTCTTCTTCTTCTTCTTCTTCTTCTTCTTCTTCTTCTTCTTCTTCTTCTTCTTCTTCTTATTATTATTATTATTATTATTATTATTATTATTATTATTATTATTATTATTATTATTATTATTGTTCAGTAGTTTTATTTTTATAACGTGCTTTCACTTCACTACCGAGCGCAGCTCTGTGCGCCTTGGGTATGTGCTGTGGTTTGCTGTGGTGCTTTTATGTTTACTGTATTGAAAGTGTTTTGCGTAGAATGTGTGCAGTACCCAGTAGTGCAATTTTCTGTATGTTACATATATTTGTAAGTCCTGGTATTTTTGTTATGTATTTGTCTGAGTATTTTTTTATTATACCTAAGGCACCTACTATGATAGGAATTGTTTCTGTTTTTAGACTCCACATTCGAGTTATCTCTATTTCCAGGTCTTTGTATTTTGAAAGTTTTTCCATTTCTTTTCGAGAAACGTTGTCATCTGCTGGTATTGATACATCAATTAGAAAGCATTTTTTTCCTTCATGATCTTTGACAACTATATCTGGTATATTTGCCTTAATTTCTCTATCTGTGTGTATTGGCATATCCCAGAGTATGGTTGCTTTCTCGTTTTCTGTGACCTTTTCTGGCGTGTGTTTATACCATCTTTTTTCTGTTGTTATTCCATAGTGTTGGCATAGCTTCCAGTGTATATAGGTCCCAGCTCTGTCGTGTCTGTGAATATATTCCTTCTTAGCCAGGACTGGGCAGCCAGAGATAATATGATTTTTTGTTTCTTGTCCATCTCCACATATTCTACAGTTACTTGTTATATTTCTTTTCATTATGTGTTTTTGGTAATTTCTGGTGGGGAGGCTCTGGTCTTGTGCAGCAATTAAAAATCCTTTAGTCTCTGCTTTGAGTCCTGAGCTTCTCAGCCATTGCTGGGATTTTTCTCTGTCTATTTCTTTCGCATTTAGTTTAGCCCAGTATTTACCATGTAGGGGCTTTTCTTGCCATCGTTTTATCATGGTCCGTTGCTGTTCTAGTTTTAGTTTGGATTTCATTTGTTTTATAGCTTTTGTTGTTTCTTCTTCTTCTTCTTCTTCGTATTTGTTAGGTAGATTGATTTCTTGTTTGTATTTGTCAGCTTCCTTAAATACTGAAAACAGTTTTTTGTTTTGCTCGTGTTTTGTGGCTATTTGTATTAGCTTCCCTTGCTTCTGGAGTAGGTATTTTTGCAGTCCTATGGTGGTTATTTTATAATAGTTTTCTAGCTGTATAAGACCCCTGCCACCTTCTGTGCGTTGTATATATAACCTTTCTATGTCAGATTTTGGGTGGTGCATCCTATATCCTGTCATTATTTTTCTTGTTTTCCTGTCTATTTTACATAGTTCGTTTAGTGTCCAGTTAAGGATGTTGTAACTATTATTATTATTATTATTATTATTGGTATTATTATTATTTTTATTATCATTACTTTATTGTCTTTGCACAGCTTTTAACGCTGGAGATGTACTACGGTATCATCTGTTCACTACCAGTGAACTAAGGTAACACCTCTTATTCTTCGAGCACCATCCGGAGTATTCGAGCGGTTCCAAGCAGTGCTGTTTTCTGCAAGTGCTCTACTCTTATTGCAGCCCCTATTTGTTCCATGTACTTCTCAAGATTTTTACCCACTGTTCCCAGGGCACCGACAATTATCGGTACTACTACCATCTCTTTCAACGACCACAACTACTTAACCTCCCAAACTAACCAGTCCTATCTATCGACTTTTCTTTCTTCCTTAACGCATACCTTGTCAGCTGGGCATGCTATATCTATGATCCAGCATCGTTTGATTTGTTTCTCGATTAACACTATGTCTGGTTTCCTATTTTCTACTTCATGGTCGCACTGAATCTTAAAATTCCATAGGATCTTTGCATTATCATTTTCAATGATGCCTTCGAGTTTATATTCGTACCACTTTTTTGCTCTGTCAAGTCCATACTCGTTGCAATGTGTCCAACGGGCAGTCCTTGCTATGTTGTCATAACGTTCCTTGGATTTTTTCTCGGTTACTGTCGTACGTTGACTGGTAATATACTATAAGGTTTCACCATTTTGTCCACAAATTCTGCACTTATTATTTTCTGATGTGCTGTCTGTTTTGTATTTTATGTAATTGGTTTTTAATGCTTGTTTTGGGGCAGCACAGATTTGAGCCTCCATTTCCCGTTTTAAATCACTTTTAGTCATCCATAGCCATCTTTTTTCTCTGTCTGTCTTATATTTAACATCCTTATGAAATTGTCCAGGCATTCTTTTATTTATCCACCTATTTTCAGTTTCATTCATTCTAGAGTGCTTGTATAGTGCTTCTTCTTCTTCTTCTTCTTCTTCTTATTATTATTATTATTATTATTATTATTATTATTATTATTATTATTATTATTATCATTATTATTTGAAGAGTAAAACTTGCGTATGAAAGTTTGAGATGTATGTTATTCAGTAGAAAGGATACGCTAATTCATTGGCCTTATGATCTTACAATCAAATTTAAGGTTATATTTAAAGTGAAACGAGTGAATTAAGCGTGTTTATTTGCTGATCAGATGAGGGAATTACTTTGGATGGGTTGTATTTTATCCTGACATAGTCACGTATTTCACTCAGAGAAAAGATGATTGTTAAGATAGCAGATATTACAAAAAAGTTACACTGTTAGACTTTAGATGTAGCCAATAACATGTTGAGTGCTTAAAACGAGATTCAGACCCGATGGCGATATGTAATTAATGACTCCTTCGCTAAAAGACATATTTATATTTAAATTAACTAATGTATAAGCTCATTAGCAGTGTGTTTGAAAGCATTGCTTCTTGAAAATAAAATTACGAATTTTGATATCAACATGATATTAATATCGTTTGTATCTGTAGACTTAGTGTTACGTTCTTATTGCAAATTGTGATAACACATTTTCAGTAAGGAGTGAATAGAACCATTTACATTTGTTATTGATATTCTTTTTTTTTTCTTTTCTAGTGTTTCGTTTATGTAATCAAGCAAACAAAGACATTAGTTGCATTATCGATACCCAAACTCAATATTTGGGAACCAATGAATTAATAATTCTTTCATATTTGCTTATTTCTATATATCCTTTCTACTATATGTACAAGGCCTGAAATTTGGGAGCAAGGGATAGTTGATTTCATTGACACTAGTACTCAACTGATACATAATTTATCAACCCCGAAAGGTTGAAAGCCAAAGTCGACCTCAGCGAAATTTGAACTCATTTCGCCCGGCATTCTAACGATTCTGCCAGCTCGCCGCCGCCTTATTTCCAAATATCAGTATTCATGTTTCTTGTAACGTTTGGTTTATAAATCATATTCCAGTCGTACTTGAAATTCTTAAATA
This sequence comes from Octopus bimaculoides, assembly GCF_046866305.1. NCBI lineage: Eukaryota > Metazoa > Mollusca > Cephalopoda > Octopoda > Octopodidae > Octopus > Octopus bimaculoides. The sequence continues at coordinate 48,088,629 of NC_142931.1, read as the reverse complement.
CCTTGATGCTGTGTAATGTAACTAGAATGATTCGTTCCAGCGGATTTCTTTCGGCTCTTAGTTCTTAATCAGTGAAGCGGTTCACCGCATTGCTGAAGATTAATACAGTAGATTATAATGATGATATCTATTACAATACCTCGCGACAACACATTTGATATCTATTACAATACCTTAAGACAACAAGAGGAATATGATGGTGGATAAATAGAGACCGAGTATATTACTTGGATTTGTTTTAATCGATATAGGAAATATATGTCGTGCCGACTTTGTGAGGATTTGAACGAAAACTTGAAACATTGACAATAACTTATATTGTTATGATAGCACGTTGGAGGAAAGATTTTTTTCTCAGTTGTATCACCACATGATTTAACGGTACTTTGTGCACTTAACCAGAAGAGAAAAGTGGTAAAGTTATATTCGATGGGATTTGAACTCAGAGCGTACACGAAACAACTAAGCGTCAACATATATTTCGTTCGATTCTCTAATGATTCTGTCATTTACCATTGTAATAAGCAGCAACGAGGCAACCAGTGATACCTACTTTTCTTTTTCAGGGCAAAAGAAAAACTTTTTGTGTCTAGCATAAACAAATACATTCATGCATGCGAGAGTGTGTGTGTATATATATATATATATATATATATATATATATATATATATATATATATATGATGTATGCGTGCTGTGTCTTACGTCAAGGATTTTGATATCCATGGTAATCCATTGCACTGAACTTCAGCCTAGTGAATCTGTACACATTACTCAGAGTTGATGGTGCTCGCATTGTTTCCGGTACATTACATCGAACCAAGATTAAAGTTTATAACGGAAACTAATGCTACACTGCTTTGCTTTAAGATAAATTCTTTAGGTTGGCAGAATGGAATTGGATGCCTACAGGATGCGGAGAGGATAGGCGGAAAGATATATATATGAAATATCAGCAAAAAATATTTCTTTTAAATGAGTAGCGAAAATTCACTTCTCATGCACGCACACACACACACACAAAAGAAACATTATTATATAAAGAAAATGCATATTTATTTGTGTGCCTGTGTAAGTAATATATATATGGTGCTAAGTGTAAAGAAGCAATGAAAACGCTTCATGGCATTCAGGTTGGTTAAACATAACCCCATGATGAATTTCTGATGGGTTCAGATTTAGCTCCCATTCCGTTTTCGTACACTGAGAAAAATGTAATTTAAAATAAATTTTTTAAAAACCACATGATATAACTAGAAGATACTTCATTTCTCTTTGTCTATGAAAACATATATTTCGAAATTAAATGTCAGAATTTGTCTTTATTTTAATTATTAGTTAGAGAAAGAAAACATCAAGTCTCCTGAAGGGAAGGGAAGATAATTTTATAGAAATTATGATTTAGTCTTTTAAAGTTAATTGAAATTTAACCAATGTTTGCAAACTGTTAGACCTCATGAACATAGGTTCCTTGATCAGTTAAAGATTTTGACAGAAAGAATAACAAATACCAGAATGTAGACAGGGTGTTCAGTGCACTACTGTACATACGATTATGAGATGAAAGGAATCATAGATTATACTGTGTAATGCGATTTTTGTCCTTAGGTAGCAACTGTTATTTCCTATTTGCTACCCCTAGAAAGTATGAAAAGTTGTTAATATTGACTTCAGATTCTGCTTTTGTTGCATTTATTCAAACTCCAAAGAATCCATCTCAACACATGTCTATGATTCTCCCCCTCTTTTACTGCTCATGATCAGAGATGCACATATTATCAGCCACTAAGTGACATGCTCAAGTGGTTACGGTCAAGTAACTGACAAGCAAATATGTGGTATTGAGCAGAATATTTGCTGTAACGATATTTCTCCTTCAGCACGTCATCGCTGAGTATGTCTGAAATGTAATGGAAATTAGGCCAGTTTCAAGACATTGATGTCCAGCTCACAAAAGCAAAGGTTAAAGGGAATAGTAGCCATTTCCTTTGATTTCTAGGTAGAAGAAAACACTTACTGACTAAAAAGAAAAAGAAAAAGACAAATTTCGTTACACGATGCTGCTAGTTTATCCCGTTGAAATACCAGGTGAAAATATTCATACTTCTATTTTGATGCATTAATTTATATACAGTTATGTAATATTACTTCATTTAATCATAGCTTTCGATTATGAATTTGATTTTGTTCCATAGTTAGTGATATATAAAGTGTAGCACTCATTATGTTGACGATTATGTTTTAGACTTTGATTTCAGTCCGTAGTTAAAGACTGTTAAAAGCGTAACACATGATCACGTGTCGTGACGAGATGTGCACGATAAATAAAATGGCGTATTATGCATAATCCTGTATTTAAATGTACAGCATATGAAAATATATAGCTTCTATTATTTTGTTTGAACTAAAAATCGATGCTTAAAATATACAAATTACTTTGGTAAATATAATCACAGCAATTTTTTCAGAATGTTTGAACGTTTTCCTTCTCATTTTCTAAAATGTACACTCGTATATCTCTACAAAGGTGTAAACATTTATACATATGTTGGTCTTATGGCAGTATCCGACAAAGATTGCCTGCCAGAAGTTTAATCTAGATGGGATTTACAATTACTATAAACAAAAGTAGTTCGGGAATAAATTTTGTTTAGAGTATTGGGAATGCTGCGTTGCGGAAGCTATCTCTCTTCCACCGTCATCACCTCTTAGCTCTTTGACCCCTCACATATACGCATGTATTTAAATCTGTCAATATATGCACGTGAGTATGTACAACATATACACAATGGCACACTTACATATATACAATATGTGTATCTATATACATATATGTACATATGGCCACGTGAACACACCCGCGCGCGCACGCGCGCACAACAGACATATACACAGAAAACGCGTGTATTTGAAGTTAAAAACTTATTTAGGTTTAAGATATGAATTAACCTTATAATACCCTATTGGGTACATACATTTTGTACATAGTGAACACTCCCAATATACACAATGTTTAACACACATACATATGTGTACGTGAGAGAAAGAAAGGAAAAGGTGTGTGTATTTAGTTTTACTGATTTACATCTTGAGTTCAAATCGGAAGAGATTAATTTTGCTTTTCATCCTCTTTAATTGAGAAAATAAAGTACTTCTTCAGGAGCGAGTCGATATGATCGACTGTACACCTTGAAAATGATGGTTTGTGCCTAATCAGTAAACTGCGAGAATCGTTAGAGCGTTGAAAAAAAACCCGCCATATTTGTTTCAGGATTTCCCTTCCGAGTTCAAATTCCGCCGAAATCAATTTATCTTTCTCCTCCCCGGGATCTATTAAACTGAGTGCCAGTCTAGCACCTGGGTCCATGGTCTCAACTAACTTTTCCCTTCAAGCCTGTTGGCCTTTTGCCAAAATTTGAGACAATTTATGGCAACGTGCTGGCAGAATCGTTAGCGCGTCGGACAAAATACCTAGCGGTATTTTCTCCGGCTCTTTAATTTCTGAGTTTGAATTCTGTCGAGGTCAACTTTGCTTTCTATCTATTCGGAATCTATAATATAAGTACCAGTTGAGTACTGGAGTCGATGTAATCAACTTACTCCCTCCCCTCCAAACTGATGGCCTTGTGCTTAAATTATAAAGAATTATTATAATTATTAACTGTGACTTAAAAGTTGTCTGTAGTTCAGAGGCTAAATACTTTGCAATATTCATTAATGGAACCTGATTGTCCGAATGAGATGTGTGGATGGCATTTTAATCGGATAACTGCTCTGAGTGTAAGCAAAGGAAATCATACTGAATAAAATTATGGGGCCTATTTATTTTGTCTAGATAATCCTCTCTCCACATAATTCATGTTTGGATTACTGAGATTTGATAGTAATTGATATATGAAACGGGAAAAATGCCTTATAATACGTAGCCATAAACATGGTTGATATTTAAGAAAAATTGACTCGGAGAGAGAGAGAGTGTGTGTGTGTGTGTGTGTGTGTGTGTGTGTGTGTGCGTTTGTGTCATGTTCATTGAACAGAATAATATCCATTGCAGCGCGCTCGTGCGTGTGTGTGTGTGTGTGTGTGTGTGTGTGTGTGTGTGTGTGTGTGTGTGATGTAAGAAATGAATGAAAGAATGTTTTTGCAGAAATACAAATCGCTGTCTTGTTCTTAGAGAAGTCGATTTGCATATTCATTAAGAATAAGAACGAATTCTCTGTAATTACATGATCTAGTTCATGCTTTACTACATAACATATGTTCTGTCACGGCTGCTAAGAAATCTTCTCCAAGTTCGTGCAATCGTTTGATTGAATGAGCAACTAATTTAATGCCAGCTCCACTGGAGACGACATGCTTTTCTCTGCTTCTTTTTCTCTTATCACTTCACCATTTTTTTTTCAAATGTAGCGTCTGTAATCTTGTATATTTTCTCAGTTTTACAAGTTTGCATTTATTTGACCCGTTTGTTTATGATTAATGTTGTTCTTATTGTTGTTTATCTTATTTATTTTTTATAGATTTTTTTTCTTTTACTGTATCGGTTACATTTACTGCACAAAGAACCAGATTCATAGTAGACAGCGAGGAAGAACGACAAAAAGAAAAGAAAGAAAAACATATGTACACTTGAGATTATTACGACTGTATGTTTTCGGTGAACCGAGTCCGCGACACAAATTTAGGATTCCCATTTGGAATTGCTTCACATACGTCTCTAATTTAACGTCACGATTTCTTATCAGACATTCCTATAAAAACCTGTAATAACAAAATCTGTCTGAAATGTAATTCGTCTACATCCATCCATTCATGATGCTACTACTAATACTGTTGGGTATTGTGTGGCTTTTCCTTCTCTTTATATATGAAGTTGGAGAATGTTATGGTAGCATTTCAATTTTCTACAGCATCTTTTATTGAGGTACTTTCGTTAACCACTTCCACAAAGCCCACTATGCATCATCCAATGGGCTTTCCCAAGATCATTTTAGTTACATGAAATGACAGTAACTAAGATGTTTCAACCAAATATCATTGCCTCAAGATCTTGCTAAATCTGTCCTGCTCTTTCCGATCTACGGACGAACTAGGAGAAAATTGTAGAGATAGAAAGATATAATTAATGACTGGACTGTTATTAAATGTGGCAATTTTCGAAGAAATAACGAAGACAAAACAGTCCTGAAGTCGAGAATATTTGCATGGTAGCCATTAATGATACCCCATTGATTTCATATTCCTTTTTAATGAAAATGACCAGTGATTTCAAAAAAATTGAAGAAATATTATCGTTTTGTAGTTGATAAAATAAAATACCAGTCAAGTACTAGTGTGAATAGCTTTGGCGTATCCCCTCCCACCAAAATTGCTGCGTTTTGTGTCTGTCATCGTCAAAGCGGCGAACTTACAAAAATCGTAAGCGCGTCGAACAAAATGCTTACCGTCACATATTCCGGCTTTTTTCGTTTTAAGTTCTAATCCGGTCGAGATCAACTTTATCTTTCAACCTTTCGGAGTCAAACACTTAGGTCGATGAGATTGACTTGTCCTCCCCTCAAATTGCTGACATATGCCTAATTTTTTTTTTTAAATCATTAGCATTAGTGTTATAAGTGGATTGGTAGAGTCGTTAGAGCACCGGTAGGAATGATCTGTAAGTTTCCTTCCGACTCCTCCCCACATTCTGAATTCATATGTCGCCGAATTCAACTTTGCCTTTTATCTTTTATATACTACTCCACTACTAGGTCGGTAGTATCGACTATACCTTGCGCTCTGAAATTGATCGTCTTGTATCAAAATTCGAACCAATTATTGATATTATTATTGATGCATTGGTGCAACAATTATAACGCCCCAAAAATGTTTTGCGCTAATGGAGTTCAAATCCTGTTGCAATTAATGATAACTTTCATTTTTTTGTGGTCGATTAAAATACTAGTTAAGTAATGGGGTAGAGGTGTGATAATGTATTTTACTGGTTTCTTACCCGAATTTCTGGTTCTGCGCCTATTGTTAGAAGTTAATATTCCGTCAAAAACGACTTTGTTTCGTTTTCCATCGTGTTCTGTGATCAACTACCAAACAATAGCATAGATGTACCGAGGGATTAATAATACTTTTAGGTGTTCATTTTGTCTTCGACTTCTTAACAGACATTCCTATAAAAACCTGTAATAACAAAAACTGCCTGAAGTGTAATTCGTCTACATCCATCCATTCATGATGCTACTACTATTACTGTTGGGTATTGTGTCGCTTTTCCTTCATTTTATATATGAAGTTGGAGAATGTTACGGTAGCATTGTGTGGAGTCTATTGCTTTTTATCTTCATGCTTTGTACACACACATACACGCTCACGTATATACGTGCATGTTTCTCTGTGTGTGTGTGTGTGTGTGTGTACGCGCATGATTTTTGTGTACAAGCCATGAACAGAAACAACGAAATTTTAACTGAAGTATCATTCGATATAGTCAAATTTAGTATCAAATTTATTTTTGCTAAAGAAATGTTGACAGTGACTTCGAACTTTCGACAATTTGATGACGCCGATCTCAGCGAAATGTAGAAGTGACATGTCTTACACCCTCGCACGCATACACACACATACACTTACACACACACACACACATGTAGACACACTGACATACACACTTACTTCTGGAATCATTACCAGTGTCAGTCATCTTCTGTCCCACCGACATTACCTCCATATTTGGTGAATTCCACCATCACAACCGTCTTTGCACTTATTTATGTTTACTCTTTCATTACCACCAACACCACTCAAGCCACTACTATCACCATCATCATCATCTTAGGATACTCCGAAGATTGGAGTCGAATACATTATTGTGCGTGTATGTGTGTGTGTGAGAAAGAGAGAGAGTGTGTGTGTGTGTGTGTGTGTGATAACTGTCTATTTTACAGAAATCTTATTTTGTGAATGTTGTATTTTTGGAGATTCTTAGAGTTTTGGAAAAGTATCGGATGGAGGGATAATGAAAGGAGACAAACCTACACACAAGCGTGCACGCACACACGCATTCATATACAGACACGTCCTCATTTGTAGAATATAAAACCTCATTGTAAATAAATAACTGAATTGCTTCATTAAAGATCAAACGAAAGAGAAATTTTCTTCGGAATTTTTCATTAACTCCGAATCTGAAGCACCCATCCCTCGTTCACACTATTTTAAGATTTTCTGTCACCTTCAACACTATCTTCCTCGCCTCTGGAATCGTTAAGATAAACATAATTTATTTTGAGCAGTATCATTCCGTGTATGCTTGTGTGTGTGTGTGTGTGTGTGTACGCGCGCGCGTGCCTGTCTGAGTGTGAGAGAAACAGTAGTAGTTGATTGAACGCAAAATGTACAACTATGTCTAAAAGAAAACTTACTGTAATTTTAAAATGGCCTTCATTGTGGGCATTTCATGGTTCAAGGCTTCATAAGGGCTAAGATTTTTTATAGAGAACTGGGAATCCCGCTGCCTGATGATTCCGCATCTAAAGGAAGCCATTAGTCATAGAACATAATTCCTTTCTTTTGATTCTATTTAATACATATATATATATTTTAAAATTCTTTCCTCTTTATTTTTATTTTTCTTCTACCCTTCTCGAGCACATTTCCATTTTCATACGCTTCCTATACTTTTCTTCCACACTTTCCTTCTGATGAAGCACACATATCAGAAACGTTAAAACTTTTCCCTTGTTTAAGCATTAAACTAGAACAAGTTGTAACATAATACAACTTGTCCATTTCTATGTTGACTTTTCTTTTAGACCGTTTTTTTTTTTTTGTTCTTTCACTGCTCCTTGCATTGCATGTAATCTCAAGCATTTCTCTCTTTCATCTTTTTTTCCAGTCGTTTTCTCTTCTTCCATGTTCTCTTCTCTCATTCTTCTTCTCACCTTTATTTTACACATATACGAAAATTATCTTAACGTTGTTTTTGAGTGTTGAACTAATCCGGTATTTGTAAATAATTGTCCCTCACATGTCTATTGTATTTTATTTTTGTCATTGCCTCCGCAGAATGCTTTTAAAGTTTACGTGGACCTCTCAACTCTCTATTTTTCATTGCGACTTGCTTTACACGTAATGTCTCTTGTCACTCTCTTTCTTCATTTTTTCTTCATCTTCTTTTAATTTTCTTCTATTTTATACATATATGCCAAGCACTTCCTCTTTTCTTTCTCCTTTTTTCTCTTTTTCTCTTTCTTCTTGCTTTATGTCTATACTTTTCTTCTGGTGAAGTACTAGTGCCCGAAACGTTAAGACTTTCCTTTTTCTTAAATGCTCAAATAATATTAAGTTTATTTTGTTTTTCTGCATTGCCTTCGCGATATATTTATATTTTAGTTCGATATCGGAGGCATGAAGTTCAGTGCTGTGAAATTTTATATTTCAGCTATAACAAAAATATTTTGACTTTCTAAATTCTGCTTTCTTATACCTGTTTATATTGAAGTCATGAGGTTCTAGTGTGTACACTTATACATACACTCGCATAAAGGCACACATACACTCACAAACACACACATACACAAACATACACACAAATTCACATAAAAAATTATATCATTTGTTTGTGTAGAATCGCGTGCATGTATGAATGAACGAATAGAAGTCTATAAGTATGATGTATGTATGTGCAAGTATATATGTGTGTGTATGTATGTGTCTATATACTGCTTTTTTTATTGCACATGAACTCCCAATATTGACGGAGTAGTGCACTCAATTCATTGATCGAATGGCTTGTCCGTCTTGCCAGCGAGGAAATTTCAACTTAAAAGCTAAGACGGTATGAGGAAACGGACATCAGTATCCTGCAGTTCAGTCTGACCTCTACATTGTGGAGGAGTGAAATCCGAGCGACCAGAGGCTGCAAAGAATTTCAAGTGCCCACAGGCCGCTAAAGCAAACCATGCTGATAGAGATGGACACTCCGAGCTTAACACTAGGTTTGAAAAGGAACCGCATATAAAAACAAAATGTATGCGGTCGGAAGACGTAGCCCAGCAATGTCAAAAAGAGGTGGAAAGTGATGAACTCGAAGCGGTAAAGAAGTACGTCTAACTACAGCATACGATAAATATGCGCTGAGATATGGATCCTGAAATCTCAGAATAAGGATAGAATGGAAGGTATTGACAGACAGCAGATGAACCTGTGCAGTTTCCGAGTTGTATCTACGATATATGAAAAGCCCACTTTGAGAATCTCCATCACAATGGCAAGACGATATTGCTAAGCAATTTGGGTCAAGATGGAAAATAATGATGCTATCATGACACAACAGGAAACGCATTGTGACCAGCGGTGTATAACAGCATCTGAGGATCTGGTCGATATTGTGATAGTATGAAACTGGCAATTACTACTACGTTTCGCTTTGACTTGGCTCATTGAAACGGTACCACGGTTAAACTTCGAAGTCACTGCCGATGAAATTAAAATGTACACATACACACTCACATACACGCGCGCGCGCCTATGTGTTTGTATGTGTGTGTGTGTGTGTGTGCGCACATGTCTGGATATATGCATATAGACGTTCACCACACATACATATCTATTTGTTGGAGAATTATCTCTGAGAAAGCTTCATTTGTCTTTCACTTTGCGTTCTATCTTGTCCTGTAATTCTTCCCTATTTTCATTTATTTCTTCTTACATTTTTTTCTGTTTTCTACCCTTTCCTCTTTACATTTTCTGTATTTTTCTTCAACCATTCTATACTGTCCCATTATTCTCCATTTTCTATTATTTTTTACATTATTTCGTCTACTTCCATTTTTTGTCTATTTCTCTCTACTCTCTCACTATCGTCATCATCATCGTCGTCATCATTTTCGTCTTCTTTCATTCATTTGTATTTTTCTTTTTTGGCTTCTTTTTCTATTCTACTTTCCCTTGTTTTCAGACTACTTATATCATCCTGAAACAATTTCATAGATTCTTAACCATATCTTTTTGACCTTGATATGATAGCTTGAAGGAAGAACAGAAAGCTAGGGGAAGACAAGCGGATATATATATATATAAATTTAAATTTAAAAGAAAGAAGTTAAAATCACTAGCATAACAACCATAATATTTCCCAGATTATTTGGTTTCCGGTATATATTTTTAAAAAATTATTTTGCTCCCATTTAGAAAAAATTTTGAAAAAAAAATAAAATGTTTCATCTCGTGCTTCGAGACCTGTCATTAGTGATATACTTCAGTACTTGTGCGAGCGCACATGCGTATCAATGACAGTGGTCGGGAGAGAAAGGGTGGGTGACAGAGCTCAATGATGTGTGCCTATAAGTGATAAGAAGGAAATATTTACGTATATGTATGAGTATATATATTTGAAAAATTAAGCTTTACGAGGTTCTTGAAAACGTATTTTCTGTGAAAATTATTTCTTTTTTTTATATATTATTCTTTAAAAGCTTCTATAAAGAAGGATCTTGTTTCTAAGAAATGCAGCTCCATCACTGGAATTTAGATGACAACAACAGTAAATACTGGCATCTCAAATTTGCCATGCATATTTTTTCTGCTTCTCGTTCAGGTTGAATTAGTTAAGTACATATTTGAGAATCTGTTTTGTTGCCTGGAAACCATAGTATTTATTTGTTGTTTTTTGTGTGTATTTCGTCTCGAATAGCCCAATGATTATGTAAATTTATCATCTGTGCAAATGTAAATTTATCATGTGTGCTGAGAAGTTGTGAGTTTATAAGCTGATGGTTCTTAATTCTTTTTCTTCGCTTATGTAATGTATATTTTTCGTGTATGGTTATATATTTGGATGCACCTACATTAGTTGTCATGTTTGTAGTTTCTGCGTACCTTCTATGCGTGTGTGTGTCTGTGTGTATATACATATATGTATCTAAATGTGTATACTTCTGTATTTGCGCGTGTATATATATATATATATATAATATATATATGAATATGCTTTTGTGTGTATATATATATTTATATATGAGGGGTATGCGTTTGTGTATATGTATATGTGTGCGTGTGTGTTTGTGTATATATATGTTTGTGTATGTGTAGCTGTGTGTATTAATATAACAACAAAGAGTCTCAAACTTGACACAGCAACTGAACAGTCAGTTCAATTGCCAACAAACTCTAGGTTTTGTTTTAGCTGAAAAATGCTTTCTTTACTTTTGGTAATTTGCTAATATATAGAAAAGTTGTTAATGCAGAATTAATGCATACCACTGTCTATATTAATATATATATGTTTGTATGTGTGGATAGATAGATAGATAGATAGATAGATAGATAGATAGAGTTCAAATTTGTAGAAAAACAAAGGCTAAGGCAGGTGTAGGAACAACCGAGAAAAATGGTAAAGTTATTCTTACGTTTCGAGCCTACGCTCTTCAGCAGAAAGGAATAAGAAGAAACAGAGAGAGAATGAAAATATAAAGCGTGTTGAGTTCAGTGGTCAAACATAGGTATGTATATTTCCCTTATCGTATTACAACATGAAAAACAAATTTAGAGAGCCTAATCCCATATATCAAAATGAATATGATGATTAAGGATGGATTAGATTGGATCATGGATTAGCTGAATCCTGTCCGATCTTCCATTACAAACAAGAACAAGGAATTACATCATAAATTTGTTTTAAAACAGGAAGGTTTTATATTGTTTTCTAAGGTCAGTAACAAAGTGAAGTTTAATTTACAACTCGTTCCAATGTGACGCAGTTCTGCATACTGAGACTTGTTAGTCTTGCTTTCATGACAGTATGGTTTGGAGCATTTGATTATGGAACCAGTGCTGGTCTACTTGGGTTATGTGGTGGATGTGCGTGGATGAGCTTGTGTCTAGAAGGTTAAGTAGCAATTAAAAGTTGTTTCAAATGCCATGGAGTGTATGTGTCGTTAGAATAACATCGTTACTACGAGAAGAAAAAATGTGAGAGGGTGTGATATAGCTTTGTCGACACCTGCTGTGCTAGAAATCTCCAACAGGAAACTTCAGATCCAAGAAGCACTACGGGATTTTGTTGC
>NC_142931.1:48028849-48066349 GCF_046866305.1 Octopus bimaculoides | reverse complement strand
TCATATCGTGTGAAGGAAAGCCAAACCTTTTCATCTCAGTTAATTTAAGCAATTCGCGTTTCATATTTTCATACTCTCACTTAAGTTTAGCTCTGGAATCTCTAATAGAAATTGTTTTGATCGTGTTTTATTGAATTGAGATGTCTTGCGACAAACACTGAAACACAAAAGTCAGGCTAGATCGATTACATTGTCTTACATTCATATACAAATTCCCTCAGGCAAGCTCGCACTACGTAATAAGCAAACTAGTTGAGCACAAGGTTCACTAAAATTGGGGGTAGCATGGTGCCACAAGTAACTTAAGCAAAATTATTTAATCCTACGAAAAACACGAAACGGATACTCAGAAAAAGGAGCGCGTAAAGTTACTTCCGGAACAAGCAATGATAGAAAATATTGGCTGAAAGTCTTGTGCGGAATTATATCTTGCCACATGGTTTAGTGTGAAATGTTTCAAATTTTGCTCAGTAACACGCTTGATCGTAAATCTATACATTTCTTGTTTGCAAGTTATTAATTATAATTTTTCGACGAGGGATGGATGACTGGAGAATATTGTAGAAAATATTGAAGACGTATGTGATAGTTTTAGTGAGAGGAAGCTATGCATATTGTAGGATAGATCTAGGACGCTGAATACTCTTTCCCGCAAACCAGTTATCTGTTTCTATGTTCTATCCTTGGGATTTCAATTGTGAAATTTTTTATCGTTCATTTAGTCGGGAAGGCAAGCAATGCTTGTGACTATTTACAGAAACGTTCTATTTGGTGAGTTAGAATGGGAAAAGTAATCACCAATTAGAATCCTAGGGCGATAGCTTTCCAAGAGAGCGCACTCCGCTAAAGGCATCCAAAGTGCCAGATGATGCTCAAAGTTTGACTGGTTAAGTCTACCTTTCTAGTAGATATCGGTTGGATTTGAACTCAGACGGTGAAGATCCGGAAAAGATAATGCAAGATATCACACAAGATACCTTATCCTTTATTTATGTTTATTGATTCCAGAAGGATGAAAGGCAAATTAATCTTGGCAAGATTTGAACTCAGGAAGCAAAGAATCAAAATATGTACCGTAAGAAATTTTGTTAAACGTTCGAAGGAGTTTGTCTGTTAACAGCCTTGTACATCGTTCTCTCCATCGATCTGGCTGCTTCAAGAAAGACAAGTCTAATATAACCGAAATATATCTTGAGTTGTCTCTGTATGATTATTGTTGCTTTCACCAACTTCTTTATTTCCATTTTAATTAATTGGGACTTCGGAACCCAATTCAAAACAACACTATTTTGGGTTTCTTATTGTCTCCCTTATTTTGTTCGAACCAGTGTTTAAAAAAAATTGTTTGCCTTTACTCAATATAGGTATAGTCTTGATTAATTAAACTTATCATACTCATCGCATTAACTGTGAACCCATATTTTACAAAATATTTCAAATTTCAGAGGTCTATCTTGCTTTTTTTTTTTTAACTGCTAACGTATTTCATCCTTTATCTATACTAGACGCGAATGTCTCCTGGTATCATATTTCAATATGTGAAATGATATACTTGAAATTACTTCAGAACCCTAATTTTTAACAAAATATGTCTGGGTTTAAATCTAAATATGTCACGTTCCATTAGTTCTACTCATTTCTCCACGTAAACTCTTTCTTTTTGTCTGTTTACAAATTTATTGCTAGACATTATTATTATCATTACCATCATCATTATTATTATTATTATTATTATTATCATTAAAGTTTTTTTTTTGTATTCACGTTTATTTATCTACAGCCTCATAACTTATTTATTTATTTACTTTCATTTTACTTTAACGATAAAACAACGTTTATCAAACTGCATTTGACGTGCCTACATATGAACGAAAAACATGCATAAACTAGAAAAGTACCCGGAGAGCGCAGGCCTCCACCAAGCAGCTCATTTCCACCCATATACACGCATGCTGAAAATCGCCTAATTTCCCAAACCAACGCCTGCAAAAACATAACCTCCTTCGCGGGGTTAAAAAAAAAAGAATAACACAGCCATATGATTTAAAAAAAAAAAAAACCTTTAAAAACAGGAATCATCTGAAGCTGTTCACAACCACCAACATCATCATCAGCAGCATTGTCATTGCTTCTACTTCAACAACATACACCGCCATCAATGTTATCATGACGGTTACCTTCACAGTCACTTTCACCACCACAACCAGTATAACCACTGCAATACTACCATCACACAACTAACACTATCAGCAACGCCACTGTTACCACCATCACCTCAGCATCACACAGCTCCTGTCGCCATTATAACCACCGATACTATTTTATCCTCCTCCCATACTTTGCTTTCACCAAATTGCTCTGTGTCCCTTGTTGACCAGTGCTTTGTGGCTGAAAATCGGTAGACGAAAATTGTGCAGACGCTCCTTATATATAATACCTCTGTCTGTTTCCGTCAATGTCCCTATGTTTACTTTTCATTTCGTTCCTTTACACCCAAAATTAACCAAAACATCGATAAGCATAGATCGCTGAAATAAGTATCGAAGGAAAATAAGTAATAGTGTTGATTTGGTTGAACAAGAACCTCTTCATGTTGGTATTCTACTAGTTAAATGATGTAGGAGTGTACAATGATAATATTCATACAAACGCAAAACAAACGCTTCTATACTTGCGCATTCATTCATAGCTCTCTCTCTCTCTCTCTCTTTCACACACACGCACGCACACACACACACACACACACACACACACACACACGCACACACACACACACGAATGAAAATAGAAAGATACCAATGTGGTTTGCCACAAGAAAATTCCATTCATGAAAACACTTTAAAGCGATAAAGAAAAAGAGAAGAAAGTGGGAGAGAGAGAAATTATGGAAAAGGAAGGAAAAGAGATGATCTTAAGGAGGTGAATGGGATGTTTGTTGGCAGTGGCGAGGCAAATGTAAATCTATCTTCTGTTTATATTTATCTTTATGAAAACACATATATTCTCTCTTCCGCGTGTAGACACACACTCACACATACTCGTTCACATATATACACACACACACGTGCCTGTGTATACATTATATATTATTTTTTGTTATAATTCGTAATATATACCCGCGTGCGCATGTGTAAGTGCCTATTTACACAGACACATATATGCATGTATAAATGAAACGTGATAGAATAGGTATATATATATATATATATATATATATATATATATATATACAATTAAGATATACTCTTTGCTCTTGTTGAATGTACATTTCTACAAGCAGTATATGTGTACCAGCTGACGATAAAGAAGAAAGGTAAGAAACAAGGAAGGGAAGAGAGAAATTAATAAGACTCCTTAATAGCAACGAATGTAGTACACAAAAAAGGGATGGAATCAGTAAAAGTTAGTATAGACAGGGAACAGAGGTGGTGGTTAGATGGATGCCACGAGTAAAGATAGTACCGTAGAATCAAGACGTGTGTGTGTGACAGAAAGAGACGGAGAGAAAGAAACGCAATTAACTAGTTGTATTTCTATAACAAATGTAATGATCTAGTGGATAAGCTATTAGACTTATATCTGTTTGGTTTTCTGTTCATGTCTGTTGCATGTATTGTTTTGTTTCCTATATGGACCCCACCCCCACTTCTACATTGTCTTGCTTCATCTATGTGTCGAGGATACATACAAGATTTTATCTGTATGATAAATTACCGATTATGATATATATGATCTGTGTCGATTCCTTGTTACGAATTCTAAATCTCTGTACCTAATATCCTTTGAAAAGTCACGTTACGCATCCTTGTTTTCATTTCCGTTTAATATAATTAAAGTGAAAGTCTGACGCGACCCTATAAGATCATTAGACAGGATCTTATCTTGGTGTCTGTTGCCTTTAATCGACAGAGAGTGGCAAAGAACCCTCAAACACATGCTCAACTACACACACACATACATACACACACACACACACACACACACACACACACATTCAACAAGAGAACACCGGTCCGTAGTATAGTTAACTACCGTTTGTACATGCTTTCATTTGCGTCTACTGAAGTATCATGTAATAACAACGTAAGGTTTCGCCCGGTTTAAGGAGTGCGTCAATGATCTAGACCAGTGGTTCTCAAACTGGGTTCCACGGTCCTCTAGGGGACCGCGAAAGGACGCTGAAGTATTGTGAAAACGGGTGGCATGAGACAGTTAATTTCAATTTCATGCTGTCATCCTTTTTGGTCGTTGACCTCAAAATCCCACGCTTCTCCTACATGCGGGTATAACGGTTGATCGTGCATGTGCTGTCGGCATTCTACGCTCACATAATTCACCATTCCACTATTGCAATTCTCACGTTCGCTTGTCTCTCGCTGTCGTTATTCTCACCGGTGCATGTTCCTGCATGACCTTGCCCTTTGCCAGACACCCATTCTCATCCCGGTTCATGGTCCGGAAATTACGGTACACGATTTCTTGTCATTTTTTCTATGTTAATTATCCTGCATTTTATAGCGGACCATGAATCATCGCAAAATGTGTAAGGGGACCGGCACGTAAATTTTTTTGTAAAGCTTGTGAACCACTAATATATATTTGTTTTTTGCACACAGAGGGATAAACATAGAGGAGACAAAGAAGGACAGACAAAGGGATTAAGTCGATTACATCGATCCCAGTGCGTAATTGGTACTTATTTAATCGATACCGAAAGGATGAAAGGCAAAGTCAACCTCGGTGGAATTTGAACTCAGAACGTAACGGCAGAAGAAATACCTATTTCGTTATTGCTCACAAGGGGCTAAACATAGAGGGAACAAACAAGAACAGACGAACGGATTAAGTCGATTACATTGACCCCAGTGCGTAACTGGTACTTAATTTATCGACCCCGAAAGGATGAAAGGCAAAGTCGACCTCGGCGTTACGGCAGACGAAATACCGCTAAGCATTTCGCCCGGCGTGCTAACGATTCTGCCAGCTCGCCGCCCTATATAGACGAAGGGTCACCAAACTACGCCCGCCGCCGCACTGTACCTTTTGTTTAAGTACCTGCAATGAGAGTTCATTCCTGCAGCAAGGAAAACCGTTTACTGACGTGAACTTCATCAAAGAGTGTAAGATGGAAGTTGCAAATGACTTGTGTCTTGAGAAAGCCGATTTGTTTGGAAGTATCAGCTTTCAGCAGGTTCAGTTTTGCGGAGAACAGAAGAATGTGGAGAGAACATAGTGCTACAGATACATGAGGAAGCTAGGAACCTCTTGTGGTATTCTTTGGCGCTGGGTGAGTTTCCTGATCTTTCGAGTACGTCACAACTTCTCGTGTTCGTTTGTAGTGTTGATTTGGACTTTCAGATCACAGAAGAGTTGGCATGCGTTCTCAGCACGCACGGAACAACAGCTGAAGAAAACATTTTCATGGAAGTGTAGAAAACTTTCCAAGGCTATAACGCTCAGTGGAATCAGCTCCAACGTGTTACAGTTAATGGAGGAAAAAACATGGCTGGCCTGAAGAAGGATCTAGTAGGGCAGATCAGGATGAAGTAGGAAGATCTTCAACTTCCGGACGTTCTGTTTATACACTGTATTATACATCAGCAAGCACTCTGTGGGAAAAACTTAAATATTTCTTTCATACTGAAACCAGTCGTTCCTGCAGTGGACGTCATTCGAGTTCAGGTACTTAATCAACGTCAGTTCCAAGTCTTTCTTGAAGAAATTGATTCTGAATTCTGTGACTTGCTTTATCACACAGTATTAAGGTGACACAGCTGCGGTAAAGTCCTGTGTCATTTTTATAAGCTCCGAAGAGAAATAGATATTTTCTCACCGAAAAGGATAGAGCTGATCCACTTCTGTCAGATCCTACCTGGCTGTTAAAGTTGTCATTTTTTGTTGACATCACATCCAACATGAATGAAATGGACTTGAAACTTCAGGGAAAGTATAGCCTTATCTGTGATCTCTACAAAATCATCAAAGGATTTTGGAGAAAGCTATCATTTTTTGAAGTACAACTGGAAGAAGGAAACTTCGCTCATTTTCAGTGTTTCGAAGAGTTTCGCACTGCAATCGCAGATATCAACCTCCATTTTCCGAAGAAGATTATTCTTGACTTAAATAAACATTTTTTTGAAAGATTTTCAGATCTCGACAGAATTGAGAGTGAAATTCTTCTGTGCCAGAATCCGTTTGATTGTTACCTTGATGACGTGCCAGTCGATCTACATTTGGAGCTCACTGATTTGCATGCAAATGACTTGTTGAAAGAGAAGCACAGAGAAAGAAAACCTGTTGAATTTTATCACTGCTTACTGATGATGACTTTTCAAGGTTGAAGAAATTTGCCTCTAGTATGGCATCAGTGTTTGGAACAACTTCTGTCTGTGAGCAAACATTTTCAATTGTTGTAAGAGTTCTCAGCTGGAGTTAGTATTAGTTACGTGATATATATGAGTTCAGGTTAACGTCAACGTAGACTTTACAAGGTCGTTGTCTTGTGGAGCTGTCAGCGATAGCACGATAGACGAGTCAAAGGTAACACCCGGAATACCGCTACAGCATAATAGTGGCGACAAGTTATTACAATGCCGACGACACATATATGTGAACGAGGATCCACATTATCTTATGCTAACGTCGCCTTCTTTGATAAATTTTGCTAATTAGATATGTTGGTTGTCTTTATTTTTATGTATTCACTGTATTGTATTTAACAAAGTAGCTATGCAGCCTGCGCTCGACATTTTCTCAGTTATCCGGCCCGCTGTAAAGAAAGGTCTGGTTATTTCGACCCCAGTACTCAACTGGTAGAGAGTGGACTAGGGGAGGGGACTAGTCGTTTACATCGAACCAGTGTTCGACTGGTACTTAATTTATCGACCCCAAAAGAATGAAAGGCAAAGTCGACCTCGATAGAATTTGAACTTAGAAGACAGCGACAGACGAAATACTGCTATGGATTTCGCCCGGCGTGCTAACGATTCTGCCAGCTCGCCGCCTTGATAATAATAATAATAATAATAATAATATATTGTGTCAAAATCAATCAGCCATACTTTCTCAACTCTGCAACAAATACGTTTTGTGTCTGGTTACGCGCGCACGTGCATGCGTGAAACTCTGAATCAAATCACAACACTATTCTAGCTGAAAATTGACACGAGAAATAATGCGAAGTATTTCATGTTATGAGTACTCAAAACGGTTATGATTAAGTACTCAGAATGGTTACATAATAAAACTCACTCTTGTTATTTCTTTGAAAAACACCCGGGATAATAACTCAAGTTTTGAAATTGAATTGTATGAAATTATTTTATTGATGCTTTAAACGTATTCCTGCTTCTGCAATCTATCATACCCCGAAATTGTTCCAGTTATTTTCCGCTCTATTCTGACTGCCTATCTCTCTCCCATATATGTGTGCGTGTGTATATGTAAGCTTGCATGCATATATGTAAGTATATATGTATATGTGTATATATAAATATGCGTCTGTGTATGTGTGTATATATATATATATATATATATATATATATATATATGTGGTTCTTGCTCACACTCGCCTCTTCTCATTCTGCTGAAGCAATCAGATAATTGGGGCAGAAGCGATTCGGCTCCCTTTTTTGATGCTCCCTAATCTCTTTGATTAAGACTTATCAAAATAAATATTTTTAAAAAAATAGAAAACAAAGGTGGTTTAGGGAGACAGTATTCTTGAATGAGGTCTACTTTCTTAATAATGAAATGTAGCATAATTATAAAAACATGACCCTCTGTTTTCGTTTCAAATACCCTTCCCTAATTAACAAATTCGCGCACTTGTAATGTGGTTCATACTTTTGAATCAACAGCTTTCGTTGATTAACAAACTTAATTAACAAATGTACTGTTGTTGTTCGTGGAGGAAGTATTACTTTATTCTGTCTACCACAGTCAATTTCCTTTATAGGTCTCAGTCAGAGGAGGAAGCACCTGTGTCCTTTGTAGAACCTCAGACAAAAGCGGATAGGGTTCACAAATCATGACATATCCGATTCTGCCCGCTCAAAGGGTTTCCATATAGCACCTCTTTATCTAGTTTTTTTTTCGCAAAACCTTCGTCGACGTGTTTATATTCGAAGACAATGTGCCTTGCCTTGATAGCGAACCCTGAACCACGTGAAACGTTCGGCTTCATCCTATTTTCGTTATAGAGACCAGTTTTCGTCCTATTAAGAGTAATAGTTATAAGTAGATCGGCTTTTAGATTAGATTTCTATTTAAAACCATTAGATATTATAACTAATATTGTTGCTAATAACGGCTACAATTCAAATTAGAACATTGAAGGGGTTCATTAGTGCAAACACACCGTGGTGCATGTTATGTACTTATATATAGTATGAGTACATAACACGCACCACAGTGCGTCTGCACAACACACATACACACATAAACACACAAAATTAAATATAGAAAAGCGCGGGAGATAAGTGGATACGTGTATATGTACAGATGCATATATATGTTTGTATGTCACTCGTAATAGAGATTATGCCAATAAGTGCATTAGGCAATCTCGTAGGGTGTGCAGTTGGATGATGTCGAGGTGGGTGGGGCTGAAAATGCTGCAGAGAAGGAGGTGTGATGAAAATTTAATATAGAAGAGAATTAGTGTTGGAAATGGTGCTTGTGTGTGGTGTTGATTTGAGAGTGGTGACGGTGATCGCCCAATAACGGTTTGGAGAGAAGCGGTTCTGTCTCTTGATCTTACTTACAAAGATACCTAAGAGGGGTAAAGCTCTAAAGTAATCGTAAACACATTGTTTGCAGTGAAAACAGGTGGCACCAATCTTGGACATACACATATTTTCTCTTGTTTCAGTCAGTTTGTATATTTATTTGCTCTCTGAGTTTATGCCAGTTCTCTGCCTTCTTCCAAATTTCTATTTGCTAATCGAGTTACTCATTTGTGTTATGTTGTAATTTCGCTTTTATCTACTTGGGTTTTTATTTTAATTTTTACTTATCTTGCACGTTGCTGCTGCGAAGGGTCAGCAACACCTATCCGTGTAATACAAAAGCGAATGGCAGAACCTTTACGCGGTCGCTCAAACTGCTATGAGAAAGACAAGCGATTTCTCATTAGTTCAAACCGAAACGTTTTTATAAACAGGAAGGGTTATTTTGGACACAGTAGGTTGCTCAGTTTTTATATTATCTTTAATCATAACGTTTTTTCATAAAGGATCATTTGAAGCCAGTTGAAACAAATCCGATACATGCTCTTATTAGTAATAAGGAAGTTTCGCAGAGATTAAGTAATTCAAATATGTTTCCTCACACACACATTATTATTATTTTATGTTTGACTTTTGCTTTGCATTTGTACAAGTTGGATCCAAGTCTCACCCAGAGACCTCAAGAGACAACAAGTTAGTAGTTCATGTAGGTGTTATGCCTAGGGTACCATATATTTGGATTTGTACATAGCGTTGTTCTATAGAATATTATTATTATTATTATTATTATTATTATTACGTGATGAAAACACATCTTATTTTGCTGGGTATGATGGAAAGTGTCCGCTGTCCAAAGCCAGAAGACTAAGGTGACACTTGTTTACTGGTCATGCTTCAAGAACCATGCGAAGAATTCTTGTAGTTCCCAGCAATGCTGATTTTTGTAGGTATTCTACCTTCACACTTGTAGTGTTTTTGAGCCATGTTGCTTGTTGGGTGCTGATACCTCCAAGTGCGCCAATTACTATTGATATTACGTCTACTCTCCTCACTGATCACAACCTTCGTATTTATTTTTTCTTCTTTTTGAACCTGTTGTCACCAGGGCATGCTATGTCGATTACCATGCATGTTCTTTCTTCTTTATCTACCACAACAATGTTCAGTTTCCGATGTCTGGTCAGATGATCGCACTGGATCATTGCATCCCACAGGATTTCGCAATTCTCATTCTCGGTGATTCCTTCTGGAATTTGCTCATACCACGTCTTTGCTCTTTGTAGGCCGGGATTTCCACTGAGCTCCCAATGGATCATTCTTGACACATCGTCATGTCGTATTTTGTATTTGCGTTGTGCCAATTTCGGGCATTCGCTAACGATGTACCATACCGTTTCACCTCTCTCACTGCACATTTTGCATCTGTTGCTGTCGGTAGTGTTGTCTACTTTGCACTTCACATAGTTGGTCCCTAACGCTTGTGCAGCTCATGAGCTGTGCATATAATTGCTTATGTCTCTGTCTTTATTATTATTATTATTATCATTATTATTATTATTATTATTATTATCTGCAGCCAGTCGTCACGATTATGACTGTCCAGGCTTTGGCTTGACTTGATAAGCTTTCTCCATACTGGTCGGCATCTTTGCTTAAGTTTGCTATTTATTTATTGTGATCAATTCCTTTCCACGTCATATTCGTTTTTGCGGTATCTTTGAATCTCAGTGTAGTTCTTCCATGGTTTCTTTTCACCTCGCATAGTATGGAGTAAAGGTGTTGTCTGGGGAGTCCCTAGACTAACAAATTATCCTCTGAATTGATTGAACACGACCGAGTCTGGAGTCGAATACCAACAGGGATTTTGATATTGTCCCTTGTAGTGTGTTAAAATTTGAGTCACTAACACATACCATAACCACACCTACTACTTGTTTTTCAATACACACCACTACCAATACACTTTCTTTAACGACCTTTATAAACATTGCTATGAACCTCCAATTTCCATTTAGTTTTGGAATTAGTTCTGGCAGCCCTTAAAATCGCTCCGATTCTCCCCTAAACTCTAAATTTCTTTGCTCCTTTTCTGCATCTGTTCAGAGTACGGGTGGCAGGTGGGTGGGAAAGGCGGTAGTTTTTCTTAACCTTCCCTCACATCCACTCTTCATTAAACATCGCTTCGCAGCCATAACAAATCTGTAACCGACGCCGCGCCAGGCCTTTCATTTGAAACGGGCCAGGGTGGAGGTAAAGAGAAACCGATCTTCATAGACCCCGTGTTTGTGTGTATATGCGTCTGTGAGCTAGCTCCTTCACATCGAAGTATGGGAGTATGAATTTACGCTCGTACGTATACGCCAGCATATGAATGTTTATACAAATGCAAGGATAGACAGATAGATAGACTTCCGAAGCCTCACATCTATTTATATATTTGTATGTATGTATGTTTGTGTATGAGTGTGCTTGTGCGCGTGTGTGTACAACTAAACATACAAATACGAAATGCCTTGCGGTCTGTTTTCTATGTAAATGATTAAATTTATTCATATACCTAAATCCCTTTAGAATACAAATATAAACTAAGATTACACACACACAGTTACACATTTTTATTGGCACTGTTTTTCTTCCCGTTCTTCTTTCTTTCCTCAGACTAGCATTCTGAAGCCATCACACATTCCACTGGCCTGCACACGAACTGGGGCCTTTGTCTGCTAGCTTGAGGGTGTAATTAAAATGTTGTTTCATTATTTAAAGAATGTATTATTGCAGTAGAGGTAATGGTGATGTTGAGGATAAATGTAAAGTGTGGATTTATGTTTGTGCAGTAGTTTTAAGAGTATTGGGCGTTATTCTTGTTAGGGGTAGCGGTGAGGTGTGTGATATTGTTATTAGTGAAATCAGAGTAGTGTTCTTTAATCTAAGGTTCGCTATGATCATTTAGACATCATCCATCATTTTTTTTTTTAATACCGTGGAGCTCTGCTGCGAAAGGCCGAAATTCTACTAAGCTAGGGTGAGATTCATAATGCAACATTATTTTAACATTTGAAATGGTCTTACTGCTTCATATACAAGTATCCTAAATGGCTCTTAGCAAAAAGAGGGCGACCCTATTGATTGGCTTAAACGCACTCACAAACATTCTCCGACATCTGTCTTGCAGTTTCCTCTATTTGCTTTTCCTACCGCTACAATAATTGCCTTTGCTCCAAAGTACTGGCTGAGTTCATGCTTCCTCCACCCAAGTCCTCTCATCCCACTCGCTTCTCCTCCTCTCATCCCACTCGCTTCTCCTCCTCTCATCGTCTTTGTTGTATCTAACTCAACCTGAACTAATTAATATACCCGATCCTACTGTCCAAGGAAGTTAACCCTTTAGAATTCCTTCTTTGTTCATATATTTCCTGCAAGCGTTGGCTTACAGTGGCTTCAATCTCACCGGTCTCGGAAGGCCTGCAAATGCCCTGGGCACTGTTTGTTCCTCCAGAACCAGCAAGTAAAAGATAACTGTCGCAGATTTTTAAAATAATTTGAAATTGTACTATATCCAGAGTAATTAATACTCGAGCATCTTGAAAAGAAAAGAAACGTGTTATTCGTGATTTTATTTAATAAAGCAAGGCAAGTAGCAGTTATTTATCTTCTAAAGCTTTAACTTTAAAACTTTTCTTTAAATTCTCCATGCGAAGTACGATATATAATTTTATATTTGATAGCCAATCAAGTAGCAAGTCAAAAAGTTTAGAATCTACTGCAGTAGAATATTATTTCAGGAAGCTTTAGCTATTTGACGAATATATGGCTACTATTTCTAATTGTTTGGGTAATCGCATAGCGACTTCCTTAGCGGAAACTATTGTTGCTATTTGTAGCAGTGACTACCATACATAATTGCTTTCTTCGAGTTTTGTGGTTGTGTTGGTTATTCTTTAGCTTCATATCCGATGTTATTACCAGTGTTTTGATGGCAGTAATATTGTTGTTCTTGTTTAGCACTCGGCTAGGCATGCCATCAAAGAGATCCCAGACATGACCTTCTTGTTATGTACTACCCAACGTTATTTATTGTCTCCTTCCTTTTTAAAGAAAGTGGTGTGAATTAGGGAGGTTATATTGTTATTTCTAGAAAGCCACTTACACAGTTCTACTAGAATTGTATCAACGACATGGTCGCAAAAGTGCACAGAACTTTGCCTCATTATGGTAGACTACGCTGTTAAGAAATTGTCGAAAGTCAACTATGAACTCTAAATCGCACAGTCATTCTATCATTTTCGTGTTGTTTTAAAATTCATAACTGTTATTCATTTCAAGAAAGAACACAATCTATTCTCTTAGTTTCAATACTTTTTGCACAGCATTTCCCAATTTTAACCAATACGCATTGCTATGACAGAATACATCTAAATATTCATATCATCCATCAAACCAAACTTCTGAATTATCTGTGATTTAGCCTTCTGGTTCTGATCAATTTAATAACACATAGTATAGGATCAATCACATGCTTAAAATGCAGGATAGATTTATGCAAACTTTCGTAGTGGATAATGCTATATAATGATAATATGAAGTGCTATTTTTCACCTTCTATTGAACTGCTTTATGAGGCCGACATGTTTTTTGTTGGTGAAAGTACACTTTATGTTATAATGATTGTCAACTTGTTCTACGGTAAACTAGATCAATTCAAACAGATATTAACCACTGTCATACAAATCTTGGCCAGCCCCTAATTTTTTTTAATGGTTGAACCGTCAGTTACTCTTCACTAATTGCAAAATTGTCATCAGTTCCTGTTTCAAATACAGTGTTGTGCATGGTATGTTTGTGCTCTCATCTAATGCCAGTGAATTCCACACAAACGACTTGCCAACCTGAAGTAGCTGCTGTCGCGCATTCTATGAAATGACATTCTTCTTGACTAAGATTTAGCTTCAATTTCAGTCTCTTGACACAAGCTATGAGCAGCATCAAGCATATTGTCCGTTACAATTTCTCTTTATAAGTCAATTTTAGAAGCAGACCCCCAAAATAAACTTTTGTAGCGGTTTCCTGTATGGTTGCATGATTTGCAAGAACAAATTTTAAAGAAATAAGAATAATTCTTAGTTGAATATTGTTAAAACTTCAAATCGACACTCATTGATCAGACTTACATACACCATATTATTTGTTATGCTGTCCGGAGTTATAAATAATTGACCTTTCAATAAATGTTATTCAATGAAATAATTTCATTATTATTAATGACCTTTGCTCGTCTATCAGGCAATTTAGATATTCCATCAGCATAAAATTTGACTGGTCTTGTAGAAAAAAGTTATCTAGATGCATTTTGACTCCATCTAAATTGTTAAATGTTTTGCCTTGCTATGAGTTCTATAGACTTCAGGTGTGTTCAAAGAAGCGTTAAAAGATTTAGCTTAAAAACTCTCAGAACTTTCCGGGCAACCTAATATTTTAGTATTATCTAGAACAGAGCGGGACAATATCTTTTCCATGGGGGTCACATGAATATCAATATGGTTTGTAAGGAACCGCATTCGGCAAAAATAGTAAAATCTACTAATATATAATTCTCTTGTGTTTTTGTCTGTCACAAGAGATGACTGACGAAGGAAGGGGTGATGACAAACTGAACGGCGTCTGTGTATATAGATATATGTGTAGCAAAATGGCTACACATATTGGTCATTATGATTATGCTAATGTGTGTGTGTGTGTGTGTGTGTAAAATATATTTATATATCCACCGATGGAAGTGAGATGGTTAAAATTCAACGGTGGAAAAAGAAAATAATTAAAGCGCATTTACATATATATATATATATATATATATAAACTGATAAACTTTGAAAGGGAGGGAGCTGTAACAAAGTATAGAAAACCGCGTTTGCTACAGACTGTGCTACTCATACATATCAATGTATACATATGCACACTCATATACTCACACAGAGTTGAAGCGCTGTTTGGTTTTTATCTCACCGTTTTGTACCCTTTTTATATATAAAATACTACAATTAGCCGTCGTTTTTGACGGCACGTGGCCAACTAGTTACTAAATATTTATGCAAATAGGTTATTTTTTGTGCCATAGTTGGTTTTGTGATAAATTACTTCCCAAGTTACTGAGGTTAATCTGAAAATTTTCTATTCAAATTTACTACTTCTTAAAGCAGCAGCAATGTCTTTGCATATCAGGCACATTGCAGTACTGGTGATATTTGTAAATATTCATTTGTGCTTTCTTTATTAAACGTATGACATTCATATATTCGTTTTCTGTTTGGATTTTGTTTGTGGCACCCATTCAGAAGGTAAAATTCAAATATATTATATTCAAATATGTTTCCAAACTCTCACAAAATCTCGTAAGTTAAAAATTACTGGCATAGTTTATCTTCACAAAAAGAACATGTTGGCAGTATGCGGCCGACGCACCTGTAATTCAAACATCTCTGATGTGAGATGAAATTATATATGTCTTCCTTTTATAAGACAGAAGGGTGTAATTGACGGTGATTTGACTACTGTTTGTTGTTGTTTGAGTGACTATAAACTTTCTTTTGTTGGTCTGTATATGTTATGGTAAATCTTAGTCAAACTGCAGCTGAGAGAATTATTAGTGATAGCTAGCAGAGTAAAGGCCACCAGTTCGCATCCTTCGACTGTTGACCTTGCTGTAATTAGGTGCTGCAAAATAGGAACAGGTAACTGTTATATACAACAGCGGAAGCATCGCAGATATGTCTAAATTAATAAATGTTTTCTTTTTTCTAAAAGATGCTAGGGTTTCATTTAAAGGAAATCTGATTGCAGTTTCTATAGTTCGAAATACAGTTTTGAGGCTCTCGGTCACCCTGACAGCCATTAGTGTATGTTTTTCATGGTTGACTTTATGGTGTTGATACGAATCGTGCGATCAAACCATAGATGCTACAGTCACACTTTTTTATGTGTCATTTGTGTTGTCTAAAAATCGTTAGTGCGCCTGCGCATGTTTCCATATAGTTCTTCCTTTCGCGCTGAGCTATGACAGAAAATACGTTTGGTTGGTAACCTTGTTTGTGATAAGGTGTGTGTGTGTGAAGGGAGAAAGAGTTTACTGTAGTTTCTATACATTCTCGTTATTTTATGTTTGGGAAGTTACGTAGGAACGTTGTTTATATTCTGTGTGTCTATGTTTGTATGATCATGTATATGATCAAACGCAATGTGTATGCGTTTGTGTGGTATTCACTCGTGTGCATACGTTTTCGTGTATGAGTTACTATAATACATATATTTATGTAAGGCGAATAACTGTAAGTGTTTATACACGCTTCTTCTGAAATATAACAACAGAGCAACCCTTGAGCTAAACTTAGAGCAAATGGCTAGGAGAGCTGTGGGGTGGTTGTTTAAATGGCCCCAAAGGGAAGATTCTTTGTGGGAGATTTTTATGTTTGCGTTTGGAAGTGGGTAGTTCGCTAAAACAATTATCGCTCATCACTATACCCTGGTGAATGTGTGTGTTCGTGCGTGCAAGAAAGTCATGGGGATTCATCTCTTTATTTTATGTTCACAGAGTTTATCAACTAGTTTGATGTTCTACCGTTTGTTTGTTCGTAACACCTAGACGGCATGTCGAATTTATGTAATGTACAGTATAATAATGATGCACTTGCCATCGTGGTAGGTTACGTAATAGTGTTTATTTAAGCCATATGAGGACTAGAATTTTGAGTTCAGAACCTAGAATTTCACATCCATAGAGAAAGTATAGATTGTGTCATAAAGCGGTAGAGACATTGTGTTTCATGTACTGCGTTACTATCTCTCTTTTGATTTATCTTATTCTTTCGTGCTGTTATCTTTCGTTTTCTTCTCTTTCTTAGTTTATTCGTCCATTCGTGTTTCTCTTTATTGCCTCTCCTTTCTGTCACTTTCTCACCATCTCGCTCTGCCCCCCTCCCCCCCATTATACATATTAGTTCTCTCCGGTATCCATTATCTCTCTGCTTCTTTCATGCCTCATTCTTTGTATATATATATATATATATATATATATTTATAAACACATACACACACACAAATACATTTTTATATACTATTATATATATCATTTACATACATGTGCATGGTATTTTATTATAGCTGAGAGCTAGAACACTCCTAAGTTTCGTTATGGCAAGTATCGTTTGATAAATACGTTAAAACGGAACTCTTGTTCCTTGAGTTACTGACGTGGTAAACTGTACAATAAAACAACACTAGTTTATCTAATTACCTTTATTCCTCTCATTTGTGTATTTTATCCTACAGACACACACATACACACGCACACATATAAGCAGGTGTGTAATAAATCTGTCAACAGAAGTCTTTTTTTTTTTTTAGTTTTTAATTTCAAATACAGACATAGGTTAAACCATGACGTCAACAATAATAACATCAGTAACAGCAACAATACATAATAGAAGTTGGTGATAAATCATATTATAAAGTGTGCAACAAAGAAATGTAACCACTAACTTTCACCTCTAACATCTGTACCACATCATTTATTATGATTTTCTTGTCATTTGAAAATGTCTTCTCTGTATTTACTATAATTTATTTCATTTTAGTAATCGTTTATTTATTTATATATTTAATCTTAATATTTGTATCAACCATACAGGCACTGGCCAATATACTTTGCATTATCTCTTTGCGTAACTTTAATGTCGTGAATTCAAATAAGGTTGTCGACAACTTTGCTTTTCATCCACTCAGGGTTGATACAGTAAAGTAGAAATTATAAGCTAGAATAGATATAATTAACTAATTTATACCCGAAATTTGTGACCCCTTATTTTAGAAATTGTTATAATTTTTGTATATCAATGACAGTAAATAGATGTAGTTACGTGTCGGTAAGCTGCAATCCTGGGTCAAGTGCAGACCTAAGTTGATGTATAAGTTTATTTATCGAATACATAACTTTTAGTTTTTTCATTTGGTAATTATGACCAATGTTCTTAAATAATTTAGTTTTCCATGTAAAATTAAAATAAAAAATTTCTCAGTGCCAAAGTGGCTTATGCCGAATGAATTCTGCGTCGAATCTGGAAAGCTAACCTCGGGGGCCCGCACTGGCTGGCTGACGCCGAGAGAGTTGTAAGGTGGACGCTATCGACAGGTCTACAGAACTTTTCAATGGAGTCAATTCCTCGACATCATTAATAACGATTTTTTGAGGAATATGGTCTAGTTAGAGAGGAAGATGGTCTAGTTAGAGAGGAAGATGTTACCTACCAGTAAGTTTTCTGAACGATGTGTTAGATTAGCGAGATATGCGTGGCTAAAAGAGCCCACAGTATATGGCTGTATGTGAACGGCAAAAACAATTAGAATATCTTTGTGGTTAGGGTAATCTGAGTTTGTCACTGTTGAGGGAGAGAGAAGCATGTAGGTTCTCTTCTGTTTTAAGAAGGTTTTTGTTCTGTACTATTAGGTTTCTTTATTAACGTGTCATTATTGATATTACCCCTTTATTATTTTTTCCACTGTTTTTTTGTTGTCTTTCAATATATTCCGCCTTTATAGTCCCCATAACGACCTGTGCCCTTGTAACCAAAAAACGAAATTATTTTGATATTGGTCGTTAAAATAAAGTATCAGGGAATTACGCGAATCGATATAATCAACTAACTCTTCCCCCAAATTCTGAACTTGCGCTTATGCAGGAAATCAATATTTTTTACTATTATTTGAAAAGTCATTGTTTTGTAAACAATAAGCGCTTTATTTACTTATTTAGGCTTGTTTTTGTTTCATTTCTTTCAGTTCTGTGTGAGTGTGTGGTTTATTTTTTAACCCCATGCCATCTGTTACCAAACGACGTACATGATTGTCTGTTTTATTTTATAAGATACAATGTCGCTAGTACTATGTTATTCAATGTACTCTTTCATTTTCTTTTACACATATGACTCGGTTGAAAGAAAATTCGTTGCCATTTCTAGCAGATCTAGTTACCATAGAGTCTCCCTCATTTATGTTATTTGACAGTATGACCATAAATTATATCTTCACCGTAGGGTCTTTCAGTAACTTTTTCTGATGCGCATTTGTATGTGCGTGAGTAGGTGCAGAAAAGCATGTCAAAACTGTCAGCGGAGTGCTTTGCCTTTCACAGCTGAGTGGAAGCAACAGATGTCATAGGAGAAATTTGTGTTCATTGTTTGACTAAATCATGTTCGCGTGTGTGTTGATATACGCATGTGTGGTAGACATGGAAAGATGTTTCGAAACTGGGCAACAAACAGAAAAAAAGCGACAGGGAGCACATGGGTCTAACAGTCAGAGTAATAAAAGATGACCGTAAAAACGATATACAACAGTAGAAAGACTGAGACATTCAAAAGAAGAAATGGAGGGGGAGAGGAAGGTTTGGAGAATGAATTTGGACTCAGTTTTAAAACGAAAGAGATTAAGCGGTAGAAAATTGACGGAGACTGAAAGACACTGATAGAGAGAGGTAAACTTTCCATGTGAGAAACTTTCCATGTATGATGGAGAGCGAAATGCAGAGAGCAATCGCAGAGAAGCACAATAGGTCGCTAGTATCAGTGTGAAAAAAATGTTAAATTGCACATTATCGGGTTGATAAAGTGTTAGATTAGGGACATAGGGTTTCATATATTGTACTTTCAACGATGCTGCGTTGCATTCTTTGATCGAAATACTTTATATCACTTCGAGCATATTAACAATTTTCTGATGTAAACATCAATGATATAAAGACATGCATCCAATTCTCAATAGTATTAGAGGTGTGGATGTGCCAACACCCTCGGTCAGCCTTATTTATGCTTCCTAGTTCTATCAGTTATTCTTCCCCCAGTTTATAAGATGACTTATTCGATTTACACTATGTTACTTCTTACTTATCGTGTACACCCTTGAACACGAATACGAGCAAGGGCCATATGATCACTCTTCAATGAGTGCGGAGCAACATAGTTTGCTTGATCATCTACAAAATATAGTCGT
This sequence comes from Octopus bimaculoides, assembly GCF_046866305.1. Lineage (NCBI taxonomy): Eukaryota > Metazoa > Mollusca > Cephalopoda > Octopoda > Octopodidae > Octopus > Octopus bimaculoides. The sequence goes on along the minus strand of NC_142931.1, from coordinate 48,046,586 downwards.
CACATATGAAAATCCATGATGACGTTTTAGACACACCTTAGTTGTATGACATTGACAGAGACCTGTTCCTTCTGGTAATTTGAAATTGATGTTTGTAATTTCAAATACATACTTGAAATATTGTGCACTGTTTTTATTTTTATTTTATATCATTATGCATTTGTCAAACATTTACGTGATTATCAATAACTGGGATTCTGTCAGATCACACTCGAAGATAATATGATTTGAGAAAACGCATAAAAGTCACACAGAGTTACGTCTTAAATCATTTTTAAGAAGTCTTAATTTTGAAACAAGTTATTTTATCATTAGTTTTAACTGATTATCGATAACGGATATAGTAGTGTGAAAGAAAACATTTTACTAAATAGAATGATGAATCTACAGATGACTATCATTGCATTAATTTTCATTGATCCATGCTCAATAAAATGTACTTCTGTTATACCCTGGTATTGATTCAACCAAGTTCATGACAAAATAATTTATCATTGTACCTAATTAGAACTAATAACGATTTAATTGTTCTCAGCCAGACAGCCGACAATGCACCTAAAAGAAATTGCTTGCTTTTAGTATTTTTTAATATATTAAATATTTAGCCACATCATTGCACCTTTGTGTCGAATGATCTCTTTTACTGAATTATATTCCCTATTTATCTATCAGCCCTTTATTATTCATTTACCTAAGTAGCGTAGTGCTTGAAATACCCACTTCCTTGAGTATACTATTCATACATCTTAAAGGGACATGTAAAGTAACTTCTAAGGTAAATTTTCTGTCCTCTCTGGATGGTTTTCATTCTTGTTCACCAAGGTATATGTTATCAATAATTTATTTAGAATTTCTCTGGATAAATGAAAATTATTGAAACTTTTATCGTAAAATAGTAATGGTATTTTCATTCGTACTTTATTAAATGCGTAAGACAAGCTTTTTGTTCGTATAGTTGATTTCTTTATCTCATGTAATTATATATACTGCACTGAAGGAGACTTCGTGCAGATAAGTTGTAGTGGGTGGCGATTTTGAAGCTGAATGGTTTATTGTTCGAATTATTTTACCTGCACTTCGATACGTCAATGGTTCGAATAAATTAACTCTATATTGTAATCTTTTCAACTACAAATATGTAATATACAGGGTAAAATAATTATGTAGAAAGAATATAGAATTAGTCAATGATTTCTTGCGATACAATATTGTGCGTAGATCTTATGGGTTTCATCCCCGATAAAAACTTCAATAACTGACTCCGCCTTTAGTTATCTACTACATATGTCGGAAAGTCTGTCTGTGGAGTTGTTACCTAATTCCTCCGACATCGGTTTATCGATTTTGATGAAACTTGACACGTGAGTAGAATTCATGTCTGGAAAACTCATGGCATACTCAGATTGTTGAAACAAATCGATAATAGGGCCCCTGGAAGGGATCTTTATATATGTAATATATTTTATTCTAAAAACCAGGGGAAATAACCCATTCGCACCTGGAATGGATCCTTATATGTAGCCAAAGGAAATAACCCATTCATTTTCCAAAATTATTTGGTTAAAAGGAAATTAAGTATGCTTATTTCTTAGTATTTGAACTGTTAGAGTTATTTTCGCAATTTATCCTTAAACAAGTAAATGATATTTTCCTAAACAATAGATCCACTTATTTCGGTTAGTGACTTGGAACGCACAAAAGCCCTTTTCAGAGTTATTTACCTTGAATTGTTATCATCTTATATCAGATTAGCCTGTTATTACGAAATATGCTTCAAGATTTTAGTATACATACCTTATTAGTAAATCCTCCTATGTTCTATATACTCTGGGAACACATTAAAGCCCTTTTCGGGGCTACTTTATTTGAATTCTTACTACCGGCTAACTAATTTCATGTTATTACATAACTGACTTCACAATTTGGCTATTCATAACTTATTTGGAATTCCTAAAAGCAAGATCCTGTGTAAGACAGTTCGGTATTCTCTGTAAATGTACACAGACCATTTTAAGGGCAACACACTTTGTATTGTTTTTATTGGATTAGCGAAGAAATTATGCGAACGAAACCAAGGGATAAGCCTAGTTTTCCCGGGAGTTACCGGGAACGTCAGCTCCTACCTTACTACTTAAAAGTTAGCGGTAAATTAGACAAAATCTAATGAGCTGCGTCCGCTATTTATAGTCGAGACATTTTGTTTAATTTACATTTAAGCTCATGCGTACATTGTTATAAGCATGTTTTACGAAATACTTCTCGAGTAATATTCAAACAGTAAATTGTTTCGCAGTTTTTCATTCCTTATTCTTTACACACATTTCGTATTAGATTCATTGCGTGAAAATTCGTCCTCCATTTCTAAAGCACAATAGCAGGAGCTTATCTCACCGCTAACTTAATTACGGGTGGATGATTTTTACTTCACTTGTTGCAGATTTGGCAGGATTTGGCAACAAATATTAATGAATTAGGTAGAAATGCGCGCGTATGTGTGTGTGTATTCTTTCACCTAATTGATATTTGCATACGAGGGGGTGCTGAAAAATTCCTCGCTTTGGGTAAAAGAAAATACAAGAGAATCAGTTAATTATGATTTTATTAAACATATACCCCTCTCAGATTCACACACTTATTACAGCAGTCCTTCAGTTTTTCTAAGCCCTCTGAAAGAACTCGAAATGTTGGGCCTCCAACCAGGCCTTTCACGACGCCCTTCACGACAAGAAATTTTCAGCAGCCCCTCTTATATACGAGTATATCTAAATATGCTTATGTGTGTGCATGGAAAGAGAGAGAGAAAGATACACACATATATACAAACGCACGATGCAAACAGAATAGAATTTAAAACATAATTGTGTGTGTGTGTATATATATATATATATATATATATATATATATATATGTTGAATAAAGTTAAAACATGGTCTGAACGGAAATAACAACAATGATATAACAACCAGTTATTGATGTGGATTGAAAAATATCTTTAACGTATGAATAGAAACAAATTACAGAAGACTCACACCAATTGAAATTAAAACAATGGAAGTCAACTAAATTTGTTCACTCATTAAACCGCAACCTAATTAGTTAAAATAAAGGCGGGGTCGACGCCCGTAATATTGGCACGTCCGGCAAACCGTGGCGTTTAAGCTGCATGCGGATTGGTCAAAACCGTATTAAAAAAATTCAGTTTGCTGGAGCCTTCTAAGAGGTATAAAAAGGTAGAAGTCAGTCATTTTACTACAGTTGTCAAGAACTCAACTCTCAGTAGAATACACTTTGAAATCTGCTGGTTACTACGAGGGTAGGAAAGCACTAATTGAACTTTATTAACCTTACAATATAATTTTTTCCTGTTTAACAAACTTCGACACTTAGAAAAAAAGGATTTTTAATACAATAATAAAAAAATGTGAACACCAAACCATGTTTTAACTTTATTCAACTGATATATTATTCTATACACATTTACACAAATTCAGAATATATCTAGAATAACCATCCGAAATTGCAAAGATAATCTGGATCTCCACTGAAGAGAGAAAACTCCGAATGTCCTGTCCGTGTTTTGTTTGTATCGTCCATCTGGATGTTTTGCCCCTTTCTTGTATCACCTAACTGTCTTGATATTTTGCGTTCTTGTCCCATTCTGTATTATATATATATATATATATATATATATATATATATATATATATTAGAAAAAGAAAACGGATAAATTGACATATAGACATCAGTTTATTAAAACAAATCCAATTTCAAACAATATCAAACTATGATATTGTTCTATGGTTGTATGAGTTTCCTATTGTTCAATATTGGGTTTGTTTTAATAAATTCATGTCTATATATCGATTTCTCCGCTTTCTTTTCCTTATACATAAATGATAATATACCCATATCCATGAATGTGAAGCTAACATCTTTTAGTGTTTCATTGACGCACTGGATAAAACCGGGGAACTTGGATGCTGACATCCCTTTCAGAGGTATTTCTCTCCTTGAAATATATATATATATATGTGTGTGTAGTTATTTTATTCAGTAGGATTTACTGAGAGAATCAACGGCCGAAATATAGAACTATATTGAAAATGTTTTACGTACGTATCGCAGACCAAGATGGGAGGGATAACTTCCCTTGGCAAAAATAGACAGGACACAGATGTGTGTCGATAAGCCAGCTGAAGGAAATGTTCTCCTGGGGCTAAAAGCAACAGTAACATCCACCCTTAGGGGTCAGCCACACTTAAATGGCAAATATACTTCACTTTATCGTGCAGTTACTGTTAATACCTCGTTCAGAGATTTAACATATATATATATATATATATATATATATATATATATATACGGAGAAAAGAGATATTTCGAAGAATGTAAATTTAGTAATGTGACTAGTATGAGCTTTCGTGTGGTGTGCAGCGTCAAGGGGATCCCACCCTCCAAAGTTGATTCCTAATATGGACTAATCGATAGACATGGAAGAATTTTTTTAGAATATCATTTCTTTAAATTGTATTGCTGGATTTACTTTGTCTTCTCTACGCTCTTTTTCCTCTCTCTGTCTCTCTCTCTCTCTTTCACTTTTTCTATGATGCGTATGTTCTCTCCGTTTGCTATGTTTATTTATTAGTGAGATGTTTACAAGTACATTGTCCATTTACCAGCACCCTGAATACAGACCCGTATTATGTTATCTATTCTGCCGGACTAAAAACAAGTTAACGTAATAATTCTGAGTAAATACTCAGGTGACTGTCATCATGATTTTAATAGCTTTTTCGTTACCCATCTTTCACAACACGCCTCTGTTGGCTTATGAGAAACATACTTTCTCAATTGCAACATTTATATAGGCAGAAACACTCTCCCTAACTCTGCAATAATATGAAAGAGCAAATGTTTAAAACCTAATCTAACGCCACGCACTAACCTCCTAACTCCTGGACCGCACCCCTAGACACTCTTTTGAAATTTAACCGTAAAGGGCACATATTTACTTTGCCTCGTTCATGCTGGGAAACTATATCCTCCGCAGCGAAGGTAAGTTATTTCTTAACATGCTCTTCGCATTTATGTTTTAAAAGGAACCTAAGGAGGTAAGCGTGTGGCGGGAGACTTAATTGTAAACATTTCCAAGATTGGAAAAGTGTTTCTGCCTTTGAATATGACTCGAATGAATGAACAAATTATGTATTGCAAAGAGTTGGTAACGAATAGTTTATAGCGTGGTGGCAGTCCTCTAGAAATATACCCAACACACACACACATACACACTAATTGCTCCCAGAAAACTTGTCTGGTGGGTCAAGAGAAATTTAGAAGTTCGTTTATAGGACTTCTGAAATAATTATACCGCAATTAAAGGAGGCGCTGGATTATAAATTACCGGAACAGCCGATGATGTAAGCGTGTTCGACGCCTATGCAACTTTAGTGTACAACTGAGTTAATCTGTTCTGAAATACATTTAAATCCAACTAATTCGTGTATATGTCAGTTTCGCTTACTTTCCCAACAAGCTGCATGGATGATAAAGCCTTCAGGTGAAACATTACACCCCACAATAGCCGTTTTTTTGTAGTACTTGACTGTTACTTTATTTTATCAACCTCCAAAGGATGGAGCGCAAGTTCACTTCAGTGTTATTTGAACTCAGAATGCTGAGTCGGAACAAATGCTACAAAGCATTTCTTCCCCACATACTAACGGCTCTAACTTCTTTAGCAATAATAATAATAATAATAATTATTATTATTATTATTATTATTATTTAAGGTGGCGATCTGGCAGGGTCGATAGCACACTGCATGAAATGCTTAGCAGTATTTCATCACCCGTCGCTACATTCTCAGTTCAAATTGCGCTGAGGTCAACTTTCCTTTTCATCCTTTCGGGGTCGATAAATTAAGTACCAGTGAAACACTGGGGTCGATGTAATCAACTAGTCTCTGAGGGTGAAGCCTTGTGCCTCCAGTAGAAAGGATTATTATTATTTCATTGCCTTTGCACAGCTTCTGACGCTGGAGATGTACTACGGTGTCAGCTGTGCACTATCAGTGAACTAATGTAACACTTCTTATTTTTCGAGCACCTTTCGGAGTATTCGAGCGGTTCCAAGCAGTGCTGTTTTCTGCAAGTGCTCCACCTTTATTGTAGCCCCTATGTGTTCCCTGTAATTCTCAAGATTTTTACCCAAGGCTCCGACAATTATTGGTACTACTAACACCTTTTTCATCGACCACAACTGCTTAATCTTCCAAGTTAACCTGTTATATTATTATTATTATTATTAGCATTAGCTGGGCCTGTGAGAAATTCACGGAAAACATAAAAAATGTAAGCATTTGTAAACAGTGTACTGGTGCCATGAGAAATGTTTGCATATTATGACCGTCTGTATTTACGGCCTGAGTTCAAACTCTACCGAGATCTACTTTGCCTTTCGTCCTTTCGAGGTCGATAAATTAAGTATCAGTTGTGTACTGGGGTCGATCTCATCAACTGGCACCCTCCCCACAAAAATTCAGGCCTAGAAAAGTATATTGTGACAGCTACAGAATATAGAAAGTAATGTAACATCAATGACTATATAATCCAACCAAAATACTTCAGTTACACAAACGTAAATGGAATTACTATTTAACTTTAAAATACATCGTACATATTCAAAGAACCTTAATGTACAAATTGAAATGCAAAAGAGTGAAATAATAAATGGATTTATGAATGAAAGTTTGATTTCCACCAAGCGACCCTTATTATGCAAACATGTTTTAACTAACCTAAACTATACACAAATACATTCATGTATATGTCTCGAATTGTAGCTGTAATTCAAAGGGGCCAGCCTTGTCATATTCTGTGTGAAATTTAATCTCCCCGAGAACTATGTTAATGTTATGCATGTCTGGAGTACTCAGCCATTTGTGAGTTAATTTTATCCTCGTGTGGTAATGAAAAGTGAAATTGACATCCAATATTTGCTGTGTGTATGTATCTATGTATGAACGTTTCTCTGGATTTATGTATCTACTGTCTCTCTCAATTTCTCTCTTTCACTTCCTTTGTGTCCCTCTTCTGTCCCGCTTTTGATTTAACAATGGGTATATGTATCTATGTATCTACTTTTCTCGCGATGTGACAAACATTTAAAAACAAAACGAACGCTGTCACCACTCACTGTCTCTTTCACTGTCTCTTTCTCTTTGTCTCTCATTTTTTCTCGCTCTCTGACTCTCTTTCTCTCTTACGTCCTCTCTGAAACATTTAAAAACACAAAACGAACGCCGTCACTACTCACTGTCTCTTTCATTCTCTCTTACTCTCACTTTCTTTCTCACTTTCACTCTCTTTCTCTCTTTCTCTCTCTCTCTCTCTCTCTCTCTCTCTCTCACTGCCTGTCTGTCCTCGTCTCTCTTGCTTTGCCAATTCTTTGAAGTAAGCGTGACGCACACAACAGGCACGTACAAAAACAAAATGTTTGCGTATTAATATTATTGATTATTATTATATTATTATTATTATTATTATTATTATTATTATTATTATTATAGTTCTTATTAAGACAGCGAGCTGGCAAAATCATTAGCACGTCAGACAAAATGCTTAGCTGTATTTCATCCGTCTCTCTCGGTTCTAAGTTCAAATTCTGTCGAGGTTGACTTTATCATTTATCCTTTCGAGGTCGGTAGAAAGAGTACCAGTTGAACGCTGGGGTCAATGTAATCGACTTACCCTCTCCATCGAACTTCCTGGGCTTGTGCCAAAATTTGAAATCATTATTATTATTATTATTATTGTTGTTCATTCTCATCATTATCAATTGTATAAATTCATATACTGCCGTCATCATTGCTTCACCAATCCTTACCTATTTACTCGCGAAATGTAAATATTTTGCTAACGAAATAGATATGAGGTTGGTAGTGTGAGAGTGAAGCGGCGCTGATTTAGAAACTGCCCCGCCACTAACAAACTCCGGGTGGATTCAGTTGTTAAAATAAATGGATATCACCATGGTTCTTAAAAGTTGTGTGAATGTTAGGTGTATGGCTGCGTGTGGAAGTGTGCCGGGCCTGGGTGGCGTTTGTGAGCAGCTATTACTTTTCTATGAAAACAGAGGGATCGGATAGGTTGCTTTGTGGCATGGTTTATCAATAGCCATGTTGTTTCTCTATGATAGAGGTGGTGAAGTTAAGCTGAGATCTTATGTTTGTTATTGATGTGTAGTGTGAGAAATGAGGTATTTGTTTTCATTTTTCTTTCCTCCTGCTGAAATTGTTTATTATATTTTCTCATGTTTGCGAGCAGAGGTATTTTATGAATGGATATGTGTCGTACGCGCACGCGTGACTTTATTTTTGATTATCGCAAATTTTGGAGTGTGCGCACGCAATTGTGTAAAATATGTATGTATATACAATAGCGGTCTGAAAGCATAAACACAAGGCCGAATAAAGGGAGGTGGCGATGAAATTGCGCAGGTGAAGGAGTGCATTTACTTAGGACAGACAATAAGTACGGGCTGAAACATGAATATTGAAATCTTGTCGAGTTAGAGCAGATTGAAAGGCGTCTGTTTCAATTAAAGATGTACTGAAACTAGAGCTGGGAAAGAGCCCTGTATGCCAATCTCTTTAACAGCACCATCGTTCATAGGCTCTTATATGCTAGTGTGGCATGTGCTTCTCTTAAGAAAGAAGAATTACTTCTAGCTACAGCACAGAGAGCCATGGGAATACATCCATGCTAGGAATATCATTAAGGGAGGTAATTTGAAAAGTGAGTATAGTAAACGATGTGATCGCAGAATAGCGAAATCACATGTGCCGCTGTGGCTGCATGTTGCAAGTTTCACAGACAACAGTTGAACCCGTGCAGTTGTCAAGCGGCATCCAAGAAATAAGAACCTAACCGGATGATCTCAAGACGATGCTAAGTCGACATAGTCATAAACTTCGGCCCCAAATGTAAAAACAAAGAAGAAAACGCAATAAAGGGAAGAATTGAAACGCACTCTAACCAGCAATGTGTAAGAGTATGTGATAGCCTGGTCAAGTGTACAGTATGGCCGAATATCTAAGAAGTTCGTTTCGCAATCACAAGGTCCCTGGTTCGGTACCATTGCGTGGCATCTTCGGCAAGTGTCTTATATGCCGGCATGTATGGTAACTTGGGATTACTTATACATACAGCAATGATTGTGAGCTGAAGTGTACAGATACGCGCGTGAGGTCACACACATACACACACTCATCAACACAAAACTAAGAAACAAAGATAGTTGTCAAACAAGATTATAGAATCATGAAGATTCAGCACTTTATTAGAGTTGTCAATTCCGCTTCATGGGAACGATGATGGCATTGGCAACATTTTATTAAATGTGAACGTTGAGACTTTATATCATTCACTTTCTTTTTCTTGATATTACTACTGTAGTTAAGGCTGCGAGATGGCAGAATCGTTAGCACGCCAGACAAAATGATTCGCTGCATTTCTGCCGACTTTACGTTCTGGGGTTAAATTCCGTTGAGATTGACTTTGCCTTTACCTTTCATCCTTTCAGGGTCAGTTGAATAAGTACCAGTTGAACCCTGGGGTCAATGTAAATCGATTGGACCCCCTACCCACAAAATTGAAGCCTTGTGCCTACATCAGAAAGCATATTATTGTTCTTCTTATTATTGTTGTCAGTATGTCCTTGCTGTTACCACTGCAGTGGTTATTGTATCGCCTTCGTTATTCTTTCTGCTAGCATTGTGTGACAATTGTTATTGTTCAGATAATTATGTTATAGTTATTGCTGCTGTTTTCATGAGATTACAGCTGTTGATATCATTGCTAACGTGATTAAGGTTATTGTCTTTATTGTTTTAATGTTACTTTTGTTGTTTCAATTGTCTGTTCCTATCTTGCTTTTATTTTCCTGTGGTTTTCCTTAACTACATTTTAGTATCTGTTTTCGTGTATTAATTTGCATTTTGTTTCGTTTCTCTTGTAGTTGTTGTAGTTTCTGCTGCTATTAATGTTGATCTCGTTACTGTTATTACACGCGATTATCTTATTACACGTGATTATCTTATGACTTTCGTTCTTGTTTATTTTACACGCTGGAATTATTTTTAAACCGGCACATAGGTTGCAAAGCGCGATCGGAAGAAGCAAAAAGAAAGATAAAGGAAAGAATATGATGATGTACTGATACTATTTGGGCTGATGTTGTTGTCAGCAGTAGCTTAGTTAATGATGTAGCGTTTGAAAGTTCATTGCGTCATTTAATATAGTGATTGGTGGAGAGGCAGCATTTAAGAGTAATTGGAATGGAAACGATGTCTACAAAAATAGACGGTGTAGGTTTGAAAATAATCCGCGTTTATGTGTGTGAATGTGTATGCACTTGTGTGTGTGTGTGTGTATGGATATACGTATCTATGTGTGTGTATTTGTGTGTGCCAATACGTATTTGTATGTATGTGTGCATATATATATATATATGACATATGCATACATCTGTGTGTTAGTGCAGAGATGGTTGTGCTGTTAGGAATGACGTTATTAAGAAAACATGGTGTCCGGTTCGATACCACTGTGCGGTACCGTATGAATCTATCTTTTATTATATTTCGACATAACATAAATTTTGCTTGCGGTATTTAGTACACAGAAACTGTGGTGAAGTCTGCCGCATATGTTTAGATGTATATCATCAAAACTATCTGAATCACAGCGACGAGAGGAAAACGGTACTTTACGAATAACGTTCATCGAGCTATTTGTTCTGCATCGAGTTACGCCATCATTTCCATTCTAAACCCAAGTCTATCGTGTATGTATGTATGTATACTCTTTTACTCTTTTAATTGTTTGTCATTTGACTGCGGCCATGCTGGAGCACAACCTTTAGTCGAGAAAATCGACCCCAGGACTTATTCTTTGTAAGCCCGGTACTTATTCTATCGGTCTCTTTTTGCCGAACCGCTAGGTTACGGGGACGTAAACACACCAACATCGGTTGTCAAGCGATGGTGGGGAGACACACACAAACACACATACATATATATATATATACATACATATATACGACGGGCTTCTTTCAGTTTCCGTCTACCAAATCCACTCACAATGCTTTGGTCGGCCCGAGGCTATAGTAGAAGACACTTGCCCAAGGTGCCACGCAGTGGAAATGAACCCGGGACCATGTGGTTGGTAAGCAAGCTACTTACCACACAGCCACTCCTGCGCCTGTATGTATGTATGTATGCATGTAACAATGGGTGTCTATACGTATATATATATATATATATATGCATAAAACGATAATTCATAATTCGTTCCTTTACATGAAGAAGTGACGCAATCTATAATATATATGCTAGACTGAGAAAATTACTGCGGTCAATATAACCAACTAAAATCCCTTAAAGTCGATGCTACACCTAGCTATAGACCAACGCCTGAAAGCAGTAAAGGGATAAAATAATACAAATAGTTGGAATATCTAAACTTATTGCTTACATACGATAAATGCATGAACAAAAATTGCCATAAAACCAAGTGCACTAATTGTTTATATGTACAGATGTAAATTTGTAATATGAATAGATAAGGAGCAATTGTCCATAAATATTCTTTTTGTCACAGGTTCTAGCCATAAGTCCGTATTTTCAGTGACTAACATACAAATACGTTGACATGCATGCCACTCATAGATGAGGGAAACAACTTCTAGAGCTGAACCCGAAGTTCATAATCAGTACAACTTATTCAGAGACATTATAAATATCATCACTGTTAAAAACCATTTTCTCCAAGAAGTCAGATATCATACTGCTGATTTAGAAATGTCAAATCACGAAATTTGTCGTAACATCTCATAGAAATTTGCAAAATAAATAAATAAACGAAAATAGTAGACTGAAATCCTATGCAAACAAAACTACTTAGATTATTAAGAGCTATGGTACCAACAGTTCTATTACACTTTGAGAGGTCATTCTGAGCTGATATAGAAAAATACAGCCTAATGTTTCAGGGATTTCCAAATTGTACTTCGTAAAGGAGTCTGCTCTGTTGATCAGATACAATTACATTGGATTGTATATGCTGGTGTAGAAAGCTCAAACTGCTGCCAAATTCGAATACTTATTGAGTGTGTGTAAATAGAACATGTTAGCTACAATCCACTGTCGAACTTTCCAGGTGTAAATTCATCAATACCTTGCTTGAACTGTGCACCAGTCCTCAATAATTACGGGGTTGGGAGAACTGGTGTCATATCCACACATACATGTACACCGCCACCCCCCGCACATACACACACACGAGTATCGAGACATACACATAATTCGAATACACTCGAGTACAAATATTCTATTCAAGGTTCATATACATTCATGTAGGTGCAAACATACAAACCTAAGTGCAAACACTTACACTTATATACAGTCAAACACTGGCACATACGTACTCAATTGTACATCCTTACACAAATATGCACGTTTAAACATACATCCATATATAATACATACACATACGCACATATATACATGTGTGTGTGTGAACGCTCTGTGCTCTCATATATTACAAATACGCACGGGCCCAAACATATCCCCATGAGCACACTGAGAAAAATTACGATGGGAATGAAGCCATCACCACCTCAAACATCTTTGTATTCTATACTCCCAGGGTATGATGACGGTAGGTAGCTTTTAAATGGTGCTATAATACTGGTACATTTCTCAGCATGTATTAGCTATGAATATATGTTTTATTATTACTTTTGTTCTTGTTGTTATTGTTGCTCTATTTTGTATTCGGTTCTCTTTTTAGATACAGGAAATACCTCTTTAAGCGCCACACCATCTCCCTCCACCTACAGCCATGTAGCTGTTACTATATAAATGCGAATGTAGGCGACAAACTTAACGGTACAGGGCGAGTAGGATGCGGTTTTTTTTTTTTTTTTAGTAGGGGAGGAAAGGGGAACGGATAAGAGGTGTGTGTTGTGTGGATGATTTGAAATGATGTGGTGTTTGGAAACTTTAAAATAAAGGTGAAAGGTTCCTCTTCGAATTTCCAGCAATTTGATGATAGTTCACACCCTCTCTCCCCAACATATTTTATGTGTACGTATGTATGTCTGCATTTGTGTATATATCTTCAATGAAAGTTTATACACGCACACACGCGTGTGTGTATATACATACATCTCTCTCTCTATATATATGTATATATATATATATATATATATATATATATATGTGTGTGCGTATGTGTATGTATGTATATATATGGATATGAAACTGTGTATGTATGTATATATATGTCTATGAAACTATGTATGTATATATATATGTATATGTATCTATGTATGTATGTATGTGTGTATATATATATATATATATATATATATATATATATGTGTGCGTATGAATGTGTATATATGTGTATATATATATGTATGTGTGTATGTATATATATACATATATATATATATGTGTGTGTATATATATATATATATATATGTTTATGTCTGTGTGTGTATGTATGTATTGTTTTATTGTTTTACTTGTTTCAGACATGTGACTGCAGCCACGCTGGAGCACCACTTTTCGTCGGACAAATCAACCCTCATGATTTATTGTTTGTAAGCCTAGTACTTATTCTAACGGTGTCTTTTGCCAAACTGATAAGTTACAGACACATCAACGCAGCAACTGTTAAAGTCTGTCATACCGGCCATGACGAAGGGAAATAGCCCTGAAACTCGAGTCGCCTTTATATACTTATATTTATATATTTGATCCTTTATATTGAACACTCAATATTTCATCTACATTCAATACTTTATTTCATAGTGCCATCCATTTTTATTTTATTTTATTTTATATTATATATTGTATATTATATTATATATTGTATATTCCATATTCTATACCCCACATTGGTTCTGCAGGAATATAAATAAAACATAAAAAACAGACAGTGTTGGAACTCTTTTAACCAAAATAAATATATATTCCTCTATACACAATCATACAAAAAAAAACCCTTTTTTTGTATTTATTTTTACTCGCATATATATATATATATATATATATATATATATATATATATACACACAAACATATATACATTGATATATACATATTTATACATAAATACATGCACACATATATATATACATACACGTATATACACATGTATATTCACATACACATATATATGTATATCAAAACCATACACATATATATATATGCATATCAAAACCAAACCAGCCAATCTCACTCTACGGCACTCATTTGACAACATAAACCTCCACAAAGCGGACTGGGGAGCAATCAGAAGGATCTGTCCTTCATCGACTGGTCTTACACTGTCAGTTCCACTCACATTGAAACTGCATGGCAACACTTTGAGAACATTATCACCTATACATGCTCAAAACACGCTCCTACGAAATCCACTAACACAAACAGAAACCGGCTCACTAAAAAGGAAAAAAAAACACTCATCAGGCGCATGAAAAAACTCAATAAAAAAAATCAACCAATTAAAATACTCCTACATACAACATCCACATTCATCAACAATGAAAAGGCTGGAGTTGGAAAAACTTCATCTGCAGACCGACATGAAAACCTCCATTTAAAATCAAAGAGCTGCGGAGGAACAGTGGGTTATCAAAAACATTAACCAGAACCCAAAAGTGTTATATTCTCATGCAAATAAGCATAGAACCGCTCTCTCACCCCTTTGGCCATTGATCGATGATAACGGCATTCCCCAACACGATGCTAAAGAAATGGCAGAAATACTGCAGAAACAATAATGCTCTGTCTTTAATGATCCCCCTGATATTGACGTGAGAGAAACGAACGAAGTTGATTCCCAAAATAAAATCTCGGGCATAACCTTCACAGCTTCAGACATCATAGCAGCAATAAATGAGGTCAAATACTCTTCTGCTATAGGCCTGATAGATTCCCGACTAGTCTCCAGAAGGAATGTAGACACCAAATTGCAGTCCCTCTGATCAACCTCTAGAGAAATTCTTTAGACTCAGGTTATATACCGAAACAGCTCCTATCCCAGTCTGTATTCCCGGTTTTCGAACAGGGAAACAGATCCCTCGCAGTCAACTATCACCCAATCTCACTCACCTCCCACATCATTAAAGTATTTGAATGAGTGGTAAGATCAAGGATAGCTGACATCCTGGAGTCCAACAAACTCCTGAATGCAAACCAGCATAGCTTTCGCTGTGGCAGGGACTGTCTAACACAGCTCTTACACCAAATTAAAGATATACTTAAAGCCTTGGGAACAGGTTCGAACTCTGATGTCATATATTTTGACTTCAGTAAAGCGTTCGACAGGGTTGACTATAATATCATACTCTCAAAATTGGCAAATGTTGGAATCCGTGGAAAACTTCTACACTCGATTTAGTATTTCCTGGCAAATAGAACACAAGAAGTTGTGGTTGATGGAATCCACTCAAGCCCAGCATAAGTCACCAGTGGTATCCCCTCAGGGGACTGTCTTGAGCCCGCTCCTCTTTATAATTTACATAAATAACCATTCCAACGTCGTAAATCACTGCTAAGTGAAAATATTTGCTGATGACACTAAGATTCAGCAAATCATCAATGAAGAAGACCGAACCCAACTCCAGTCTGATCTATATGCTGTGAGTCAATGGGCAGACAAGAACAAAATGCAACTGAACGAGGGAAAATTTGAGCTGATGCATTTTGGAAGAAAGTCTATACTAAAACAGCCATACTCTCTTCCTTCAGGGGAACCGCTCACGGCATCTAATAATATCAGAGACCTGAGTGTAATTGTTGATAACAATTTCAGTTGGAGTGCCCACATCAACAATAAGGTCAACATAGCTCGTAGGATGAGCTCCTGGATCTTAAGAACCTTCCGGTCCAGAGAACAAGGTGTCATCATTCCACTTTTCTCCTCCTTTGTACGGCCACACCTCGAATACTGCTGCCCCTTGTGGTCTCTCCAAACAAAACAAAACATCTCGAGGATTGAATCACCCCAGAGGACACACAATATCCGAATTGAAGGCATGACTGATCTCGATTACTGGGACCGCCTCAAAGCCTTGAAAATCTACTCTCTCCAGCATGGCCGCGAGCGATACATCATTTGTACGATGTGGAGAATATACCACCAGCATTGCCCAAACGACTTGAACATTAGTTTCAAAGTTCATCCAAGGCTGGGACCACGGGCGATAGTCCCCTGCCCAATTCAGGATCACAACGTATAGGTAGGTACACTGCGGCATAATTTCTTTTCCTCAACAGGGCCTGCCCTGTTTAACATTGTCCTAAAACGGGTCAAAGAGGAAAAGGATCCCATTACCTTTAAACGGAGTCTGGACAGATTTCTTCATGGAATAACAGATAAGCTACCCATAGCTGGATACAACTCACTCAACAAGAACTCACTACTTGAATGGACCATAAACAAAATTTGACTTAAAAAGGATTTAGATAATACTATCAAGTGGTGCTATTAAGTTAGACACGGCCTGGACCAATCTTTCGTCGAAACATACCTAAGTTTATCGAAGTTTATGTATGTATATGTAAAATATATATATATATATATATATATATATATATATATATATATATATATATATATATATATATATATATGTATATATATGTATGTATTTAGTTATATGTGTAGATATATTCATGTATGTATATGTATACATATAAATTTCACATGAGCGATTCTTTCTTGTCTTGGTATTCACGGTCAAACGGCTGGGTGGAATTGCGCGAAAAATTACAAAGATGTATAGAATGATCCGGTAGTGTTGCTGGGCTTTGTATTTTTTCATAGCTCCCATGGTTAGCGAGATAATCCACTATAATAATAATACTCTTGTGCTTATGAATGAGAAAGGAAGGGGTGATGTCATACTTGGTAGTGTACGATGAAAAAATAAATCAAACCGCGTTTCAACATTGTGGCAATATATGTATGTGTATGTAAAAGGAGGGAATGTGTGTGTGTGTGTGTGTGTGTGTGTGCGCGTGTGTGCACGCAATGGAAGTGGGATACTTCATCTTTGTTTGATTAGTATTTGGGATTTTTTCATTGAGTTGAATCTTGTTTTTGTTTTTTTTTTGTTAATCAATTATTTTTAGCGTTTTGACAGAAAATGTCATTCCAACATTTTTTTTAACGTAAGCGTGCCAAAATAATTCGAATTTTTAGAGAGAGCAAGTTTTACAGCCACATCATCCAAACCGACCGGGTGAAACCGGGATTAGCTGCTAGTGCATATATATATATATATATATATATATATATAGATATATATATATGTATATATATATGTTATATATACGCATATGTATATATGTATATGTATGTATATATGTATGTATATACATATATGAATATATATGTATATATATATATGTGTATGTATATATGCCTATATATACATATATATATATGTGTATGTATTTATGTATATACGTGTATGTATATATGTGTATGTATTTATATATTTATGTATATGTCATTTTATGTCAACCATACAAGACATATGCACCAAATACGTGCCATATAGAAAGACCGGCAAACATGCCAATAGAATTCCTAGAGACAGGAAAATCCTTATGAGACACAGAACAAAGGTCTCAAACCAGTTAAATAGAGAACTGGAGGAT